>NW_025802777.1:13905959-14157944 GCF_021613505.1 Equus quagga
CTCATCATAAGCCATTTTAAAATTAAGCAGCCTAAAAATCCTCATCATATACTGCAATTCAATTTTATTAATGAAAATTGATTCATGTTGAGTGGAACAAAACCGTGTGTGCAACATAAAGTCAAAATGACTGGTTAATGTAGCATGTTGAAAACACATTCCTGTCCAAAACTTGGGCCATACATCGCTTTGAAAACAGGGATTATGTTTTACTCATATATATATTTTTTATCATCTGCACCTCCCAGTGCCCTGGCATATAGTGAGTGTTCCATAAATATGTGTTCCTTTTTTTGAAACGTATGAATGAATTAGCCAATATGAACACACCCTTTTTTTAGGATTGGCAGAGCCGTGGCTGAGGACCATAGCACATGGACCCTTACTGGCTCCATCTCAGCCCTGGGAACTATAGCGTGACCAGAACAAGTATTTCTGTTAATTTTCCTCTTAGAAACCGCAAAATACATCAGGCTAGTGGCTGGTGCTGAATTTTCGCTGACTTATCCTATCAGAGTTTGATCATCTTTAGGGAGAAGAGTATATTGTCTTGTTGGGAGTAGGAGAAACAAAAGGAAGGTTAAAGGAAGCAGTAAAATGCTAAGGTTTGCCCTGGGGAGGAAAACGTGTTATGTATTATATGTGAATTACAGGCTTAATGAAAAATATTAGCAGAGAGGTGAAAAGCAATATCCTGTTTAGACTTTTTACTTTCAATGATCATAATGAAAATTACCTAGCATAATAAAAACTCATTTATTATGTTTATATAACAGTGATAAGTCATAGCTAGTTGCTTTTCATTTTTATCTCATTTATTACACATACAATTCTATGGGCAAGGCAATAGTTAATCCCCAGTTTACAGAGAAGTAAACTGAGGCTCAGAGAGAGCCCATAAATTCTACACATAGTAAGTGGGAAGTTGGGCTGTAAATTCACACTTCCCTGGCTTCAACGCCATGCTCTTATATGTTATACAACATAATTTGACCATTTCTCTTTAAGTTATAAAAATATTTTTAAATCTCCTCTCTGGATCTCACCTACATCACCCCAATTCCTTCCTCAAATTTCATTGCTTCCTCAGAAATCAACTGAACACGCACTGCTTCAGGAAGCTGACTCCAATTTTTCCAATCTCTTCAGTTTTTATCACTCTATATGCTTTAGCTCACCTATTTCCACAACCTTGCGGGACCAAATTTTGTTCATATGACATAAAGAGCTGTGTGTGTGTGTTTGTGCATGATCGTAATATTTTGGGTGCTTTTTACAACTAGTTTTCATTTAAGGAAAATGCTTGAACAACCTGATAGATAATACAGAGAAATTAAATTGAAAACTATCAACATGTTCAAAATAATGATCACATGCGAGGCATTTCAGTTAATTGGTAAAATCATCATAAATCTATGCTGCCATTGTGTCCTTTTGCAGATTTCTGGAGCAGCAAATGATTTTCTCCAACTTGTTAGTCTAATTTTAGTTTTGGGATGGTAATTATTTTTCCTGTTGTTTGCAGCCACTTGCCTGGCTTTCTACAAAACGTTCCTGGATTTTTTAAGCCAGCAATTTTCTCAAGAATTGAGTACATGAAGGGTCACACTGACCTTGACTTATCTGAACATTTCCAAGTCTTCTGGCTCACCCAAGAGGGCTCTAGATGGCTACACAGCACAAAAAGTTCCCTGACAAAGGCATGGCTTGCAATTTTTTAGAGTGGTTTCAATTTTTTTTCCGGAGTTTCTTTCCATGTGAGATGAAGCAACTTTCAATTTATCCGGACCAAAATCTCATTTCCTAGAGAAACTAGCTTATCTAACTCATCCCCAAATGCATACATCTTAGGATGTAAGACATTGAAACCTGCAAGGGTTATTATAGATCAAACCAAAGGAAAGTGACCAAATAGGATGCAATAATAAAAGGAGAACAGTAAATAATAATTTTATAATACATAACAGCATATAAAATAATTATATATTTTAATGATAAAATATTGTATCTACATATAAAATATATTATGCTATATATTATATAATATGTATTACATTATACATTATATGAGTATAGTAATTATAATAATTACAAGGTAAAAAAGTTAGATGGCCCAAATACTGGTTGAGCTCAGCAGAGAATTTTGTATGGTATAACGGCAGTGGGGAGCCGGCCTGTGGCTGAGTGGTTAAGTTGATGTGCACTCTGCTTCACTGGCCCAGGATTTCTCTGGTTCGGATCCTGGGCACTGACCTAGCATCGCTCATCAGGGCACGCTGAGGTGGTATCCCACGTAGCACAACCAGAAGGACCTACAGCTAGAATATACAGCTATGTACTGGGCGGCTTTGGGGAGAAGAAGAAGAAATAAAAAAGAATGGCAGTTGGGTGGAAATGATACACTGGTATTGCCTTTCTCATGTTATGTTTTGCTGACTCTGATAATACTAATTCAATTACCGTATTTTAAAAATATAGACAAGACACACACACAAAAGAAGTAAAAATCACTTATAATTCAAGTACCCGTGAAATTATAAAAAGAAAGAAGTGAAAATATATCTTCTGTCTCTCCAGTTCTGCTTACTGAAATAACCGTTGTTACTGGTTTGTTTGCGTTTAGTAATTTCCGACACCACCACTTGTAGTGGCTGCAGCCTCATCACCATGGCTTTTCCATGACCTGTCTGTCTATTAGGAAGCACAATCTGGACCATAAATGGGAGGCAGGAACAGTACTTAACTATTCAAGTCCTCACTCCCCTGTCACAGGTGTGGGAGCTCTGCATACATCCATTTGTCAACTGATTGGGACCAAGTTTCCCTCTTGGAACTGGACCGGTTCCATACCTCTGCTCCTTTTTAGAAGCAGGTGCCAAAACAGCCCGCTGTTTGCTCATTTCTGCTTGGGAGCAACTCTAGTTCTTCTCTCTATCCACTGGCTTCGGTGTGAGATGCAGCTCCCCAAGTCCCCACTTCTTTGCTGCCCTCAGTAAAAGCATGCGGATCCCTGTTCCAGGATTTTATGGCGATTTACCATGGGGTGTACGGATGCTGTCATACACAGCCAGGGTTCCCCCTTCAGTACCTGGGGCACTCATTCTCCTGCTGCAAGGAGACAGCTCACAGCTGAGTTCATCCACAGGAGCCGCAGGCAAGAACGTTGCCCATGGTTTCAGTTAGGCACCTCAGGAAGTGGAGTCCACATCCAATGACCAGTTGTTGTGAAGGTGCAAAGCCTGGTCTCCTTTGCCAATCATTAAAGGGCCAACCAGCTTTAGAGCTCCTCAAGGCACAATCGATAGTCTCTGTTGCAACCACGTCACAATTCAAGTTCTCCCTCTGCTCAATCTTGCTTCTTCCACTCCTTTACAGGTGTTCCCAAAGGCCCTCCTTAATTAACCACCTGCACTCAAATCCCTTCCTCAGTCTGTTTCCCTGGAACTTGACCTGTGGCGTGGGGTAAGAATAGCATTAAACCCTGCACAGGCTGTACAGCTGTGGTCCCACGTCTTTAATTCCTGACTCCTGAAATTGTAAATAGTTTTGGGATTCTGCCATCCTCTATAAAGTGGAAGTAATAAAAGGGCCATATTAAATCTATTTTCTTGGAAGATTATCTAAAGTTAATCTGAATGATAGTTTGTTCTTTGCCTTGTGTTGGGTGACAAATTCTCTAGGACTCTGCCCTATCCAAGATTTATCTCCTCTCAGATTTACTTAGTATCCCATCTGGCTAGAAAATGGCCATGGGACCAATTGATCTATGTGTGGTGATAACAGTGGGGGCTGACCAGTAAGTTGTGGCTCATGACTGGCAGGACCACCATGCATACTAATTAATTGTGAATTTACTTGTAAAATATGTGTGATCTAAGTTTCATACTCAGTCTTGGATTTGATAAGACTGAAAACTCCTTTAGGGTAAGAACCAATTTCGATAGTAGGTACCCAGTATGTATATGTTTTGTTCTGGAATTGATGTTCTTCTTCTACGTGGAGGTAATGGTCAAATACAACCTATAATTTTCTGATGGATATGGTAACTGACAAAGTATACTGACAATAAATGGAATTTTCCTTGCTCCTTAGCTTAGAATTAGTTTGACGTAAGGGATTTTTTGACTATCAAAATATACCTTAAGATTTGCTCTGTGTACAATTACGTAGTCTCTGGATATATTTTTATTTCCTTCTTTACAATATTTATGACCTCACTGCCTTTTTACAGCCTTATTTCCTTGGTTAGGACCTCTGGAATGATATTAAATAAAAGTGGAAAAATTGACATCCTTGATCTTGTAAAAGTGTTCAATATGTTACCATTAAGTACTATGTTAACTGTAGATTTTTTCTGGAATGTCTAAGACTGAGTTAGCTCCCTTGTAGTTCTAGTTTGCCAAGAGATATTTTTTTATCACCAATTGACATTGAATTCTGTCAAGAACTTTTTTTGCATGTATTGAGATATTCATATGATTTTTCTCCTCTATTCTGTTAATCAATTACATTGACTGAGTTACAAATGTAAAGTCAATCTTGAATGCTTGGTTATGATATATTATCCCTTTATTGCTGGTTGAGGTTACTAACATTTTGTTAAGAATATCTGCATCTATGTTTATGAGAGAAATTGTTCTGTAATTTCTTTTCTTGTAATGTCCTCATTAGGTTTTGGTATTAGGGTTATGTTGGCCTCATAACATCAGTTAGGATTCCCTCATCCTTTATATCCTAAAAGAGTTTATTCAAGACTGATAATAAATGTTTCATAGGATTCATCAGTGAAGCCATCTTGATCTGAAGCTTTGTGGCTTTGTGGGATGGTTTTAAATGATGACTTCAACTACTTTAGTGCTATTTAGATTTTCTCTTGCTTTTTCTATCAATTTTGGGAGATTGTGTTTTTCAAGGAATTTGTCTATGTTCTCTCAGTTGTAGATTTTATTGAATTATTTTGAACATAAAGCTGTTCAAAATATCTCCTTATTAACCTTTTCATGTGTGTAGGATCTGTAGTGTCTCTACATTCATTTCTAATATTGCCAATTGATTGTTGATGTTTTCTTCCTCCCCCGTCTCCCTCCCTTCCTCTCTTCCTTTTAAAAGATTAGTCTTTTTAGGGGTTTATAAATTTTGTTAATCGTTCCAAACCCAACATCTCTATTATATTTTTCCTATTTTAATAATATTAAGAATTTTTTATTGTGCCCACCATGTACATCATGCATTTTACAGCCTTTATCTCTAATTCTCAAAATAATATTGCAGGGAAAATATTACTACTCTTAGTTTATTTATTTATTTATCTATTTATTTATTTATTTTTACTCAGTTTAAATGTGTGGAAAATAAGGTGAAAAGAGGTTAATTATTTGGGTGTATCTTGTAGATGTCAGAGGCTATATTTGAATTTAGGACTGTTTGGTCTCCAACAGGATATCTTTTGCTACATCACAGTGCCTCATGGCAAAATTACATGGTGTTTGAATATGTGAATTATGATTCTAAGTCTACTTCTTGCCACAGAACTAATCAACACCACTAAACTTATCACCATCAATATATTAGAGATGCTTAATTTGCATAGCTATAAAACCTACAGCCAGTTTTAATGGAGTCGTCAAACCAACTGATGTACTAATCATATCCGGTAACAGCATATTGGTGTTTTATAATTTGCATACAGGCAATCTTATCAAGGGTAGGAAAGCAAAATTCCCAAGGAAATAG
Source organism: Equus quagga (assembly GCF_021613505.1). Lineage (NCBI taxonomy): Eukaryota > Metazoa > Chordata > Mammalia > Perissodactyla > Equidae > Equus > Equus quagga. The sequence goes on from NW_025802777.1 coordinate 13,911,693, forward strand.
TCATGGAATGGGAGTATGAGAATTTTACCTTCCATTTCTCCATGTGATTGCTTCCTCTGCAGCACAGTATGGTCTCTCTCTGCTGTCCTCTCTCTGTAACGTCAAGTTTTTGGAGTTTGCTCTAATGAAATATTTCCTATTGGATAGAATCCATGATAATGGCCCAGGAAGGTGCCAAGGAGAAAGAATCAATTATGTTTGATGGATTGCAAAAGTGACTCCAATTCTTCCCTTCAGAGACTAGTGGACCATATCAGGCACCTACCTAGATGTCTTTATCTGTACCCTAAAGGAATATATGTGCTGGGGTGAGATGTGTATCGATGAGAACATTTGGTCTACAAAGATTAAATTATTTTATTTTGAAGAATTTTTGATATGTTGGAATAGTCTTATAGTAAATATAAGTAATTTGGAAAGGCTACCTCAGATCAGTTTTCTGCTTATTACATCAAAGTCAGCGGAGTAAGGGCAATTCTAGCTTGTTGTAGATCTTAGATGTCTGCAGTTTTGGTAAATGCAGTAAGTATGACTACCAGGATGGTCTCAGTTTTTCTTTAATGTGTCATCTGCTCACAAAGTTGTGTGTACTCATGTAGCCCTGTGTTTGCCTAGCTCCCTCCACTTTAGTGCTTGTAGTAAGAACCATCCATTCCTGAACTTTTCCTGACTTTCTTTCTCTCCTTTTAATTTTCTAATGAAATGTATTTATCTGTTTTCCCATTCATATGAATTCTAAGATGAGAGAAGACAATCAGATAACCAAATTCACTTTACTGATGGCCAGTAAAGTTTTAGCATAGGTCTTTGACATGCTTACCCAAATACTAGAAGAGGTAATAATGCAAATATCATAAGCTCCAGGTGGTGGCTAATTCTGCCAACACGTAGATGTATTCAAACCACCCTGATAAAATTCAAATTAGTCTAATGTTAGTTAAATTGTCTAATTGTTAGTCACTATTAGTGAAAGTGACATAATGATAATCTCTCTCTCTTAAGTTTGTCACAGCAATAAAAATGAGATGACATATAAAACGTTCTTAGTTTGGTGCTTGTGCCATATTAAATACTCAATGGTTGTTAGCTGTATTATAATTATTAGTTCTAGAAATTTAATAGTTTGAGAACATGTAGATTGAAGTAAGGGATCAGAGTTTAATCTCTTCTTGAACATAACACTTTACCTGGGAGAAAAATGCATTTCTAAAAGTAAAGTTGCACAAACCATGGTTTTTCCGTCCTTTGCAATTAGTATCACCCCTTTGGACAATATATAATGTGTTGATTTACACACTTCAAGAGTACTTTATAGCATCCATTGGTTGTATTTCATTAATAAGGTTATAGGTTTACAGAAAAAAAGATCTGACTTGAGAAAACATGAGAAGCAAGGTCATAAGGAAGATCAGAGCGCCTCCACAAATCCAATAATGGTGACAGTTGGGCAAGTGGGAGCCAGATGGAGTGGGGAGAGATGGCCTCTGTAAGGCAAACTGACACATTTCTAAATGCTAAGTAATCCACATTTCAATTCTCTCAAATGGCACATACTAATTTTTATAAATGGCATGTTTATAAATGCCTTTATTACAAAACAAAAAGCTCTAAACTATCATCATGAAGGTACAAAACACACAAGGAATTAATACAGTCCCAAATCTATGTGAGATAGACAGACCATAATCATATTAAGCCAATCCAATGTGGCTAAAATGCTGTGACAGCCTGGAGAAAGAAGCTAAGCTTTGCTTGGGGGCCTTGACAAGGACTGCACAGAGGAGAGGACACTGCATCAGGATTGCAAAACACAAGTAGGAGTCACGGAGCAGGAAATTAGGGGTTCTGGGGAAATTGTCCTCTACTGAACTTGCTCTAGATGTCATCCTATGAGATTGTGGTAAGTGTTTCATAAATATTGTCTTACTTGAACCGCATAACTACCACATGGGTGGATATTTTATTCCCATTTTACAGGTCTTGAAATTAATGGTCATAAATAGCAAAGGCTCAAGTTTACGCAGTTAGCTAGAGGCAGATGTGACCTCCAAATCGAGGACTGCATGACCGAAGTTGTTCCCATTTCAAAACATGCTCTGATGACATTCCAGGAAAAGATCCTACAGTGGCACAGTTACGACATTTTGGGACAGAATGGTAAGTTAGAGAAAGAGTAAGTAGGTCAGTGTCACCAGAGCATGTAGTTTTGGAAAAGGAAAAAGGTACTGCAAAAAAATAAAGTTGAAGCATTTTCTCATATTCCATTCTCTTTAAAGCTTATCTTTTAATTTCAGTGTTTATATTCACTCCCATCTACTCTCTCAGGCAACCATTATCCTTCCTTCTCACACCTGCGTTCACACTTCATTGCATCAAACTACAAACCCACATTTCTAGGTTTATGCTTTCTCTCTTTTCTTTCACTCTCAGTATTATCTCCATGCGTGTGAAAGAGTTACCACAAACATAGGGGTCTTCTATCCAAATATTCAGATCAAAAGTGTAGACATTCTGTTTCCCCAAGTCCCAGACTCTATCTTATTATCTTGAACTTGAGAATGAGCCTTAAGTGAACCAATAATAACCGACTTGTAGCTATTCAGGTCTTTTAGAAGCCAGCTTTTATTATTTGATTTACACTTCTGTTGAAAAGCACTCTGGCCAAAAGAAATTGAAGGTTAAACTTTCTAGTTCAAAATTCACTGGCCTTAGTTTGCAGTGGTGTTCCATTTCACATGAAGATGGTTTGGCCAGCTCTAGTCCTGATCTAGGTTGGTCCTCAGAAGTCCCATGACATTGCTTTTGAAAGAGTTAGAAGTGTTAACCCTAGAGTTTTGGCCAAATTCCAGGTAAGGTCGTGGGTTCTGCCTCTTAAGTCCTCTCCGTGGCTTTTGAGAGTATTCTTGGTTGCCTTATCTGTCCTCTTTTTGGATTATTGAGAAGCTCTCTTCAATGTTCAACTGAATACACATACTTGTGCATGGTACAAAGATCCAAGTCAGCAGGTCAAGAGGTTTGGGAGATTCCTACAAAGTTCTCTTATGGTAATAACTGAGGAGTTTCTGGGCATTCCTATATTCCAGGAATCTATTGCTACATAACAAATCACCCAAAAACTTAGTAGCTTAAAACAAGGACAACATTTATTTTGCTTAAGCTTCTGCAATTTAGGTGGGGTTTGTGGAGACAAATATTTCTGTTTCACTTGGTATCAACCGGACCAGCCCAAAGGCTGGAGACTAGAATCATCTGATGGCTTGCTCATTTGCATGTCTGGCAGATGATGCTGGCTGTTGGCTGGGAGTATGGTCAGAACACCTACATGTGACCTTTTTGTGTGGCTGCTTGGTTTCCTCATAGCTTGGTGGTTGGGTTTTAAGAGTGTGTAACTCAAGAGAGAGCTGTGTTGAAGCTGAATCATCTTTTTCTAATTTAGCCTTGGAAATTATGTAAACGCCTCTTCTGCAACATTCTGTTCACTTGGAATGAGTCACTATGTCCATTCCACATTCAGAAGAAAGAGAATTAGATGCCACCTTTTGAAAGGAGGCATGTCAAAGAATTTGTGGACATATTTTACAATACTGTACTTACCTTCTTGTCTCCATTTAAAATGAAGAACTGGAGCATCAGAGAGTGGCAGAGCTGTGATTACATCGGAGGCCATCTGACCCTGACTTTAATTTTTTCTCAATGTTAAATGTGTTGATGACTTATCTAAGTTCACCTTTATGATAAAGAACTTGTATTATTTTGTCTAAATCAGGTGCTGGCAAACCATGGCCCATGGACCAAATCCAACAAATACTTTGTTTTTGTAAGTAAAGTTTTATTGAGACACAGCCATATTCTTTCACTTATGTGTTGTCTAAGGCTGCTTTTGCTCAGCAATGGAGCTGAGTTGTGGTGGTAAAGATGCTATGGGCTACAAATCCTAAAATATTTACTATCTGGTCCTTTATAGAGAATGTCCGCCAACTCTTGCTTTGAATTGTCTATCCGTTGTACACATGGTTTCTCAGCTTGAGGAGATGGGTCACTGGCTTAATGGTAAAACTGAACAATGGTGCCCTAGGCTGGTGGGACCTGAAAACTTCTGACCTTTTGTCCTGGGGGCCAAAGTGTCTAGAGGTTTGGCCTATGAATTCAAAGCTGTGAAAGATGGCAATCTATAAAAACTACACATGTCATGTCCATCAGGACTTAACCAGGGAAGCAGAACCACTAGGGATTTTTCTATAGAGATTTGACCTTATGCAATTTTGGGAGCTGGTTCAATGGATATGGGAGAATTCTTCTATATCTGGTGCTGCAGCCTGAAGTAATCAGAGCAGGCATTCAAGAAAGGAAGGATAGACAAGCCGTAACGTGAAAGGCAGAGCTAGAACCTATGAGGACAAACTGGAACCTATGAGATGAGTAGACTCATGAAGACAGACTGGAACTTGTATTCGTGTCTTACTGCCTCTAAACCTCCTTCTTTGATAATGGGGTGTCTTGTAGAAGAAGCCAGTGCCCTTTATCATTCATCTGGCCCAAGAGTCAGAGACGCAATGCTGAAGGGGCTAGAGCAGGAGCAAGAGATTATGCAGGCTCAAATACTGGATGCTGCCATCAAAATGAGCAGCAGACAGAACATGGGTGTATAGCTACAGCATCTCATGTCCAGCTCCAACCTGTGCAGAGTAAAAGTCTGCTTGCTGCTTCACTTCTGTCTTATAAATCTCATGTAAGATTCTTCTTGTGGCCCACACTCATAAGAATCATGTGGGGAAGATAATCTGGGAAGTGGAGGTCCAGCCCACTTGACACAATACACATCCACTGTATTATGAAAATATAGCTTCACACAGTATGTTCCAGGGCTTATTGGAAGAATGCTTCACAGACCTCTCAGACATCCTCACCAAACTGACCCTCAGCTTCTACATTCCATACTTGGTGATAACGCCACATCAAACACAGTTGTCCAAGCCAGGAACCTGGTATTCTTCATAGATTATTTTCCCTCTTCTTTAGCCAATGTCTCAAGAGCCCATTCCACCTCACAGATGTGTATCTCAACTTTTCCTTCCTTTCCACTGCCACTACCTTTGTCCAGCCAATACCACTCACCATGAGATTACTGCATTGATATTATGGGGGTCTCTGGTTGCCAGTCTTAAACTCCTTCAATCACCTTCCCCATTACTCTGTAAATAGAGTATCTAAAATACAAATATCATGAGACCCTTCCTCCGCATGGAAAGTCATTTACTATCTCCTCAAATTACTGAGGATAAAGTCTCAACTCAGCATAGAATACAAGCCCATTCATAATTTGAATGAACTACTCTCTCTTTGGTCTTCCGCATTTAGATTATGCCTTTTATTTATTAGCTGTAAGAGATTGAGCAGAATACTTTGTCTTTAAGCATGGGCTCTCCCATGTATAAAATGGGGATAGTGATGTTTGTTAGTCCCTTGTCTTCCATAACCTGCCGTGGCACAGCTTCTCGTTCCTTCAGCAATACCTCAGTGAAGAGATGGACCACAGAGGTAAAGGAATTTTAGCTTATCGGTACCGTAGCAATCTTTTAATTGGAAACTTACAGCATATACTTTGCTGGGTGAAACGCAAAGTCTCTGAACAAGGGCAACAATCCACCTCTCTTTCCTGATCTTGGAATAAATGCAGGAGAGTTGGCAAATGAAGATACTTGAAGTCTGAGCTGAAGAAAAAGCACACAAGACTGCCATTCCTTGCATTAGCAATTTTCTCCACTTGTCGTGTGTCCATGAGGAACAGAGAAGTGTCCTTCTCTTGCCTCTGTCTGTCAAACTTGATTTAGTTTAGGGATTTTATTTAACTTATAGGTATTAACCTCATGAACAGAATTTTTAACCCACCCTATGTCTAAAATAGTTACCCAGTAGTGTGTGTATTAGTTTGCTAGGGCTTCCATAACAAAATACGACAAACTGGGTGGCTTGAACAAGGGAAATTTATTGCCTCATAGTTCTGGAAGCTAGAAGTCCAAGATCAAGGTGTCAGCAGAGTCACCCTCCTCTGAGGGCTGTAAGGAAGAATATGTTCCATGCCTCTTTCCTATCTTCTCGTGGTTTGTTGCAATCTTTGGTATTCCTTGGCTTGTAGACACATCACCCCAATCTCTGCCTTCATGTACACGTGGCATTCTCCCTGTATGCATGTCTCTGTCCAAATTTTCCCTTTTCAAAAGGACACCAGTTGAATTGGATTAGGGGCCCATCTTACTCCAGGATGACCTGATCTTAACTAATTACATCTGTAACAACTCTAACTCCAAACAAAGTGACATTCTGAAGAACTGTGGGCCAGGGCCCCAACATATGGATTCCTGGGGAAGACAATTCAACCCACAACAGTGTATTAAAACAGTGATTTACTTCTCTACCGACCTTTTATAAACACTGGAGAAGAATGTACAAGGTACTCAGATGCATTAGTAACCACAATGGAAAGTAGACTTTCTGTTAAAAATGATGATTGTGAGCAAAACATTCATTTAGAAGATGAGCAATCTAAAATGATATTTCTGTTGGAAGTGATTTTCTGTGAAATTTTAGCCGCTTTCTCCACCACTTGTCTTTTCCATTTACTAAAAGTGTGTGAATATTGTCTCAAAACTAGTCAACTGGGCCACACTGTAAGCTGAAGTTCCCATTTTCCCTCACCTAGCTTTTCTTCTTCTCCCTTTTCAATCATTAGTCATCAGTGCTGATGAGAAAGTCTCTAACACGCAGAGTTCAATTAACTTGACAAAATGGATTATTACTAACTCATTTTCATCCTATTGTTTTCCAACCAATCTGTTCAACTAAGCAGCTTACACAGTGAACAGGAAATATTAGCAAATCGTTGAAGTTCAGCTAATGCGGAAGTTCTTTTGAGATAATCGAGTACGAGTTGGTTTAATGGACACTGAGTCTTCCGCAATTCGAGGCTTACAGTTCCCAATCTTTTCTACTCTAAAGACTTCTCTTCATTTCATGTCAGCAATTAATTTGTTACCACACCTTGGAAATTCTGACTAAGTGAAACTGAGTCTCTTATGAAATTGAAAGCTGGAATTTCCTTACTTTAACACAAGGGCCCTTTATTTCATGGTTCCAATTTTCTCACTCCCTTCTTGCCTGTTCTTCAACTCTCTCTATGATTGTCAATTTCTTGGCTCTGCTGTGTTCTCCAGATCTAACATCCTTCTCTTGGTTTCATTTTTCTTTCCTACTATTCATGAAATTTATGGTAAATCTGTCATGGTACCTTGACAATCTTCAACCCTGGACCACTCTAAATGATCAATTTTTCTTACTTCCTGTCTTCTTAGTAGCACTAGAGAAAAATCTATGTATAACAAGGTTTTTTGGATTCACTATAGTCACTAGAAGGCGGACATAGCTGAAATTCTGGATGTAATAGTCATTATTATAAAAATGTTTTACTGACATTATAAATGGGTGCTCTGGTGATTTGTAACACCTGTTCACAACATTTTCTGTATTAAAATACTTGTAGCCATAGTCTGTGATGGAGAACTTTTGGGCCTCCGTTACTCATTTACCTGTGTTTGCAGCAGCCCCAGAACTGAGTAAAATGTTGGCTCTGCCCAGAGTCGCTACCTTGGATCAACTCCACGTAGTAGTTGGATGAGAGTCTATTCAAGCCCCAGTCTTGGTTGGGCTCCTTATTTTAATAAGGGTATGTCAGTCTCCCTACGGGCCCATCAAAGTGTAATGATCAGCTATTGCCTACGTGCCCACATGCCATATGAACTTCAGGTTCTAGCCGGGGAACATAATTTAAAATTCCCTGCTATGTAATTTTTATTAAAAAAATAGTTTGGGGTAATAATATTCATGGAGAACTGACTAAAGAATTTGTAATCCACGTATTTCTGGAAATATTCTAAGTTTCATTCCTAGATGATGCTGAATTAAACCACATTTTTTGTTTGCTCATAAAATTACTTTTATGGAATTTATGTGTTGGAACCATGCCATTGAATTTGCTTAGGGAAGCTGATTGGGATGTTGCTCCCTGGACCACATTGTCCCCTTTTTATGAGGACACGTAGGGGAAATTTCCCTTAGGTTTCCCTATTAGAAAAAGGTTTTTCTGGGGGAACTTCAGTTTCATCCCCTGCTTTGTTAGCAAGGAAACTTAGAGTATAATTGTAGACTAGCTATATAAATAAGATTTTACATTATGCAGTTTGAGCTATAACTTTAACCTTGGCCATTTGTAATGGTTAATTTTACATATCAACTTGGCTGGCCCACAATGCCCAGATATGTGGTCAAATATTATTCCGGATGTTTCTGTGAGAGTGTTTTTGAATGAGATTTACATTTAAATTGGTGAACTTTGAATAAAGCAGATTGCCCTCCATAATGTGGGTGGGCCTCAGTCAATCAGTTGAAGACCTGAATAGAAAAAAGACTAATCTTCCCCAAGCCAGAAGGAACTCTGCCAGCAGATGGCCTTTGGACTTGAACTGCAACATTTGTCTTCAGCCTGTGGGGCCACACCTCAGATTTTGGACTTGCCATTTTCTGTAATCTTGTGAGCCAATTCTTTGAAATAAATCTCTACTGATATACACACCCTATTGGTTCCATTTCTCTGCAGATCCCTGGCAAATATACCATTATTCCCTCTATATTTATTTTATTTTTGCTTCAATTTCCTCATCCTATTTTTTTATACTACAGATTTTTTAGGTTATTACAAATCCTTTTTAAAATTAAACATGGAATAAATATATAACTCACAAGTACTATAAAGAAAGGGTGACTTCTAAAAAATCTTGAGGAAAAGCACGTATTTATAATGCCTTTTAAAACAAAGCTATTCTGTTGGCCTTGAGGGAGCAAGCTTCCATGCTGTGGAGAGGGCTACATGGCAGGAAATGGTGATGGTCTCTTGGAGCTGAGAATGGCCCCCAAATGACAGCCAGCAAGAAAGCAGGGATCTTAGCAAGAAAGTAGGATCTCAATTCCTGGACAGAACTAAATTCTGCCAACAACCAGTCATCTGGAGTCATGTAAATAGTTTACACAATTATAAAACAAAATTCAACTAAGAATTGGATCTTGATCAATGAAAATTCTAAAAATTAAAAATAAAATGAAACAAATGAAGATAAAAATATATTCTGTTGATGCATAATTCTATAGATAGGCTTTTTCAGTTGGGTTTTAAGCATCCCGGTTGTTTCTACAACCCAGCTGGGTTTCTACATCCTTCGTGTGACACATGGGACACAGCCAGAGGACAAAAAGAACTGAAAAATAAGTTTTCTCAGTCATCCATGCATGGTGGTGTTGCTAGTGTTGCTTGGTGCCTGCTGGGTGTGGTCTCATACCTGAGCTGGTTTTATACATGGTTTGACTTAAGAGTGAAGTACTAGTTTCAAATGAGTTGAAATTCTTTTAAAAAGTCTCTTTAACAAAGAGAGCAAAAGAAAAAAGTAAATAATGGAAAAGGAATTATTTTTATTTATTTATTATTTCTTTCTCTTTTATTTATCCCTTTCCTGTCAACTTCCAATTTCTCTCCATCAGTTTGAGAAAAATGTCTTCAAGCCTTGTGACATTAGGAAGGGTCTTCTACGGGTCTGGTTAGGAGAGATCTAGAGTGGGAGGGGAAAGACAAGGATGTAAAATGCAGCAATAAGCTTTTTAGAGATATTGATCAAAATGTTCCCAGTGGTTTTCTTTGGAAGTTCCTGTGAGTTTATTCTCCCTTTCTCCAACATACTTCCCATTCACACTATATTACCCCACTGAGAAAGGGGGGAAAATAAAAGGTGTCTCTTTTTGGTGTCAGCAAATAAACCCCTCATCTTTCTCCTTTCCCCCTGAATCTCTCAGCCTTAGAATGTCCGGGAGACCCAACCTGCCTTGGAAACCAACTGATGAGACTGCCTCATGTCAATCTTGCTGTGATTTTATTCCTTTGTAAGTTGTTTTAGAGACGTATAATGGACTGAGATATGAAAACCTTGCTCACCACATTATCCTTGCATCACATATATCAAATGTGCTAGATTTATTTGCTTTTATAAAGTAGTGAATTTTCTAACCCAGTGGGAAATGCCTGAAGCTATAAATGTATGTCCTGAATAGTTGTGAAACGCAGATGCTGGAGGCATAGCAAGCATCTGACATTATTATTGCAGTCTGTGCAGTTGCCTTTTTGAAAGGCATGTGATGAACTTCATCTTCTTAATGTTTTTTTTTTTTTTTTCAAGCAGGAGCTTGCAGAAAATGACTCTACTGGAAACCGTCACTCCTTTGGATTAGGACCAAAGCCCCGTGGTATAATTGAAGAGGATAAGGAAGGGGGCCCTTCCTCGGATATTTCCCCACTTAAGAGATGATTTATCTCATCAAACAGGATGGATGTAAAAGTCTATCCATGCTTTCTCCACCTCACAGCTTTCATGACTCATCCTGGACTCACCCTATGTTCTGTCACGTGAAACATTTCAAGGTTGTTCCCCTAGCAATCTTATTCTTTGCTCTCTCTTGCTGAAGCCTTTCCACAAACTCTCAACTTGGATCAATCCTTTTTGCTCTCCTCCATCTGAGTGTAGGATTTTCCCATGAGGACTCCGTAATTCTTGGTGATTAATACATAGAGAGGTCTTAGAAGTGTTGGGAGGGAGGTGAGAAAGTGTTGTATGTAGGAAAGACGTGAATTGTTGTGGTAGGATGTCTGCAAATACGGCTGCCAATTCCTCCCATATCTGTGATCATATGCCACTCAGTCCTCGAGTGGGGAGCCTATTCTCCCTTCCTATAGAATCTGGACTGACCCTGTGACTTGCTTTGACCAACCGAATACAGAGAAGGTAAAGCTGTGTGATCTCAGATTTTTAGGTTTTAAGGAACACTGTTGGCCTGTTGGGATTCAGCACCATATAAAGAAACTTGAGGTCCATCAGCTCCCAGAATTTCTAGTCACTTGAGAGATAAATCACCAGATATTGAGAGTAAAACCATCTTAGAAGTTCAGTCCCAATCAAGCACCCTGTTGAATGCACTGCAGAAGTGACTTCAGTCAATATCATGAGTAGAGTGAATAAACCAACCAGCTAAGCCTAGAGGATCCACAGAATTATGAAACTAAAAAAGTTTGTTGCTATTTAAGTCACCAAGTTTTGGGACGTTTGTTACGCAGCAATAGATAACTAATACAATCACCAAGTTCAAAGTGATTTTGCTTACAGACTCCTCACTCCTAGGAGGGGAAATACAATGTGGTCTAGAGATATAATTGTTGGGGATAATGGAGCCCTTCCCCAGTTTCTTCTCCAATGACTCCCATATACCCTTGGTAAAGAAAAACAGTCACTTGTTAAAGGCGACAAGACTGATTGTGTTCAAACTACTGAAGTAGGAGGAAAAGACTCCAGTATAGACTGAGCTCAATGCCAACTAAGCCCAAACTAAGAGAAAGTTGATGGAGACTTTTAAAGGGAGAATAGATAGGGAACAAAAAGGGACTATGGGAAAGTGCAAAAGGGGGAAAAAGGAACTTGGGGCCATGTGGAAGGAGAAAAATTCCAGGAGAGGGAATTATTGAAAATAGTTTGGCAAAGTGGGTTGAGACAATGAATTTTTTCTGGTGTGACAGCATTGTGTTTTCTTGAGCAAAGACTCACCACGAAGGCTGGGGTTACCTTTAGGAAAACCGCCTGGTGCGGATGGAAGTCAGGCTAAAGTTCAGTCATGTCTCTTAGCACAATGTTTGGGCAAGTCCTTTGTGTGACACGGGAGTTCACAGTTCACATGCTTCCAGGCAGATGACCTCAAGTCCTTCTTCAGGGATGAGATAGAGCATAAACTCTGAGCCTCCACACCAATACATTCTTCATTGGGGGATGAGGTGTTCCTCTACTTAAGTTTTCCACTCCTTCTCTTTATTCTCTCCCGTCTTATTTCCTTAGAGATTTTGCTTCATAAAATAGGACTTCCTTCTCTATTTTCTGCCAAAACCTCGACAATAGTTCCTCCTCAAATCTCAAGTCTCTCCACTACTATTATAACTCTTCCTTCACGTCGAACTTTTTCTAACTCTTTTTCCTTTGCTTTGCTTCATGACCAAATCCTTCAAGGTGATTATCTACATACACTTTCCTCACTTACTATTACCTACCCTAAGTGCATTTCCCTCTCTGCTGAATTTTAGCTGGACCAGGTCGCCAATGATCTTTTGATCTTCCAAATCTAATGAGAATACTTGCTTCATCTGGAAACTTTTTCTTCCTGTGGCTTTTTTGGTTTTCCCACTCATCTTTCTGTTTGTTTCCAGTCATGTTTTAATGCTCCTCAATCACCATTTTTTGTGTATGTGTGTGTGTGGAAGATTGGACCTGAACTAACATCTGTTGCCAATCTTCCTCTTTTTTGCTTGAGGAAGATTGCCGCTGAGCTAACATCTGTGCCAATATTCATCTATTTTATGTGGGATGTCTTGACAAGCAATGCTAGGTCGGTGCCTGGGATCCGAACCTGCGAACCTGGGCCGCCAAAATGGAGCATGTGAACTTCACCACTACGCCACTGGACTGGAGATCAATCACCTTTTTTATGTAGGGATTGTTGGCCAGTGTTCTTTCTTTAAGGCTCTCCTCTCATGACACTTTCCTTGGTTTAACTCATTTATTTCTATGTTATATGCTGAAGATTATTAATGTATGTCTTTGCTCTAGTCCCTGTTATTAGATTATTCTACTGTCTTTTGTAGCTTTCTACAAAAAGAGGTAATTGAAACTCAGTGATTACCTGTTACCAATCCTGACTCTTGCCAGTCCTTGGCTCCTTCTCCCTTTTGTTCGGTGGCACCATCCTTTTGCCAGGGTACACGGGCTTGATCCTACTCTACTGTCCTTTCCCTTACCTCTTGAATCTAACTGGTCTCTGTGTCTTAAATATATCATGATTTCCTTCTCTGGTCTTCTTTTCCACATCCACTATCTTAGCCGATATCTCTTGTCAAAAGCTTTCAAATTGATTAGTTGCATTTCCCTTTTATTAATTTTCAATCTCTCTGAATCTGTACCAATGATTTTTCTGAAATAAAAATTCGATTACATTGCACTTCACTCTTCAGTGGACTCGTGACAGAACTAAATGTCATTCCCAGTATGAGGTCTCTGCAGGGCTTTCCTTCCCACTCTTCACTCTCTTCGTTCCCCACACTCTACCTTGCACAAGCGTCTATTAACGCACTCAACACACCACTTTACGGTTTACGTGTTTTAAGTTCTTATGGATTGCAGCTTCCATTGTGGCCCCCTTGGGTCCAGGATCACGGAATGAAGCTGGAGCTCAGTCAGCCCTCACATGTTTCACTCACAATGGATGAGACACTGGATATGGGTGCAAAGCTATCTCAGAAGGCCCAGCCCCAATCAAGTACCCTGTTGAATGCAGCCACAGTGATAACCCCAGCCAATACTGGGAAGCAATGTTTCTATAGTGAAGGGACAGCTGCTTGATTTTTGCTTACTTATCATCAAAAGAGTTTGCAAAGTGTACTCGTGGCCAAATCCAGCTTATTTCTTCTTTTTGTCAATAAAGATTTTTGGGAATACAGCCATGTCCCTTTGGTTTGTGTATTGTTTGTGGCTTGTTTCATGCTACAATGACAGCGATGGATGGTCACAACAGAAGTGGTAGGCTCACAATGCCTAAAATTTTTACTGTCTGGTCTTGTACAGAAAAAGTTTGGTGACCTCTGTTTGTGAACGAATGGATAAAAAGTGCCATGAAAATGATAAATCACATTATGAATGAAGGATGGTATATTTCTTAGGATAACTATAACTGATGTAATAAATAAAGCCCAATATTTTTGTAATTCAAACAAAACTAAAGGTTTTGTGTTGTGCACATAACAGCTAACAGATTAGCAAGGATCCCTCCTCCACACAGTCACTCAGGGAACCTGGAAAATAAAAGTTCTTCAACATGCAGTTTCCAAGCAACTCCGGATGAGAAATAGTCAGTGTGCCCAGAAAGGAGAGTAGAACGTATTTTGGTGATCAGATAGCAGACTCTGCCACAAAAAGTATCGTTAAACATTGTGTCATTTTATTAGCAAGTGTCCCCTTTATGCAAATTCTTGTTCAAGTTAATTGATTAAGCCAACACTCTTTCACATTAATTATTTTAGTGGAATTCTTCTTCCAGACGTGAAGGTGACATAAAGGGCACTTTGGGTAAGGATGATGACTTTCGTAAGCATTTACTTGGGGAAAAAAACGAGTCATTTTTGGAGCATGGAGCATTTTGAAAGGAGAACATTCTAGCATTATGGGGCTTTTGTTATTCAGAAAAAACATTAAGGCCTTGAATTCCTAGGGGGTTGAGGAGAGAGGTGACCAGAAATGAGAAGGGGAGATAGAAAGGGAAATGTGAGTGTCTGGAAGACAAGCTTCACATGTTTGTCTTGGGTTGCTCATAGCACAAGGTTTCAGGGAACAAATGGAAAAGACAACTGGTTATTTAGGGAATGTCCTAGGGAAGCAGCATCGTGTATCTACCACAGAGCGGGATCCAACCTCTTTTCAGGCAAAGTGACTCATTTTTCTTTTGAACAGTTTCCAAAGTAATAGCAATAACAAAAGTGATGGAGAAAGCAGATTACAGAGTTCTAGAATTTCGGTGATAGGAATGTGAAAGCTATTAAATTGAAAATACTTTCTTCTGGCAGATCAAGCTGCACTTGCATGATTGTAAGTTCTCCACGTTCATTGAGTTTGGGGGTCATTAAGTTTTGGGGCTCATCGAGGTTGAGCCTTGGAGGAAAAAACACAGGAAAGATAAACTGATTCCTCAAAAGGGAGGTTCTCTTTATTTAAACATTAGGGGGAAAAAAAGAGTGCAGGGATGAAATAAGCAATTTTAAAGAATCCTTCTTTGTCTAGAAATTTCAGGTTCCTAACTGGTGTATGAATTAATTAAATATTTATTGAGCCAAAAAAGAAAAGCTAAGACATCCTATATTCCCTCAAGGAGTTTAGAAACTCAGTTCACAATATAAGACAACATGTAATGCAGCGTAAATGTGTGAAACTCATTGTAAATATATGGTAAATTCTCTGAGGAAGTCGGGGGGGGGGGGGGCAATCAGTTATGTAATGCCAAAATAATCCTGGACGGCAAACCACCCCAATGCTTAGTGGCTTAAAATAAAATTTTTTTTATTATTTCTTAGAAGTTTACAATTTGGCTGAGTGGTTCTTTTCTTCTAGGCCAGACATGTCTGTTCTTGGCTGGCTTGATCATGCATCTTCTGTCAAATGTTGTGCCAGCTGGGGTTGGCTGATCAAGGATGGCCTCAGCTGGGATAACAGGGCTCTACTCCACATGGCCTCTCATCCTTCAGCAGACCTTCTGAGCTTGTTCTAGAAGGAGTTTCTGTATTTCAGCAGTTCTCAAACTTTTTGATCTCAGGACCCCTTTACATTCTTAAAAGTTATGGAAGATCCAAAGAGCTTTGGTGTGGGTTGGTTATAGCTATTGATATTTACTGTATTCAAAGGTAAAATTGAGAAATTAAAAAAATATTTAGTACTATATTACAAATAACAGTAATAAACAAAAGTAATTAATCAAAAGCAATGACTTTTTTACATAAATGACATTTCTGTGAAAAAGAACTATGTTTTTCAGAAATAAAAAGTGAGAAAGTGGTATTATTTTACATCTTTTATGAATCTTTTTAATGTCTGTCTTAATAGAAGATAAATTCTATTTTTTAATTTAATTTATTACAATGCTTTTTGGGTTGAAATATGTAAAGAAGTTTTACTTCACACAGATCTTTAGGTGAAATTGGAGGAAATTTGAGATTCATCGAGAGGATCTTGGGGATCCCCAGGGTTCCTGGGACCACACTTGGAAAACTGTTCTATTTAAGTGCTCCATAAAATTTGTCATAGCAACTTTTGGGAAAAAGAGTTAAGAATGCACAGAGAATGTACCTTCTCACAAATTGTGATTTTTTTCCCCCCAAAGTGGGCTCCTCACAGCAAATACTGAAAAAAATGATTTCCTCTAATTTACTCATTTATTGTAACAACAACAAAAAGAACTCTATGATTTTTGGGCCAGTGCCCCAAATCACTTAGCCATCATGCCAAAAAATGCAGCAAATAAGAATTTTAATCATGGGAAAAGGTTTCAAAGGATCTGACTAAATGCCTAGGTTGAATTTGATAAAACTGTGACCTTAACTCCCATATACCTTGCTTTATTCAAGGGATATTTTTTCACCACTCAAAAAATTCCAGCCAATTTCACTGAGATTCTTCTTGTTCCAGAAACTTCCTCACAGCTGACCTTTCATTCCTGGTGACCTGGGCAAGAATTTCTCAGAAATCAAAAGCCTGGCTGCTCAGTCAGCTTGGGAGTGGCATTTCCTAACGTTTCGATTGGAAAAGAAGCCTTGAGTTCTAACAAATTCATTTCAAAAAGAAGGAACTGAAGTTTCTTTGCCAAGTACCATACACAAGTTCATTATAAATTCTTCATAAAAGTAATGCAATTGATGAAGAATGTGAATGTTTGTGAATTATTAGTTCTGATTAAGAATCCCTTCATGTTATGTATATATTTCTGCTCTTCTTTAAAATGTAGATAGTGGTATTAGTATGCATCCCAATTCTTATTTTAGGTTGCATATTATAGGATAAATGAATTTAAATAACAATTATCTTATACTCCAATTGTATAGCATAGAAAATTTAAAAATTAAGAAAAGCACATGGTAGGGAAGATAAGTATCCACAATCTTCTCCAAACGCTACCATTGTTACCAGTTGGTTCCCTCCCCCCACCCCGTGTATATTCTTAATGAAAAGGTATCTTACACTGATTTTACAGCTTTCCTTTTTACTTAAGATATATGATGACTTTTTCCTCTTGTGATTAACCGTAGAGATAGCTTTTTAAAAAAACATACAACATACTTACTGAGAGGGCTTCTATCTGTATCTGTAAACAATGACTTGCAAAAGGCATTAAGAGTGACCTCAGAGGAACAGCGGTGGAACAAATCCCTAGGAAGGCTTGGATCCTCCCAGGCAGCTATGGCTCTGTGCTTCCTTCCTATTGCACTTGAGAGGGACGTGTGGTTTGTGCAGTCCTCTGGGTTTACCCCTCCTGGGAGAATAATTCTGTCATTTCCATTAGGAAGATGATTTATTGAGGCCAGTTCCTTTTTAGGATTGGACAGGAAAATCAGCCTTGCAACCTGATGGTGCTTATTTCCTCCGTAAAGCCCTTCAGTGATGAGGTGGTAGCAATTACATTGGCCTTAAACTGAATCACAGGCACCTCTCTAATTCCTTCTGTAACCTTATCTGCTAACACAAAGGTAACCGCTGTGTCCTCATGGTTTGGGGTGGGTGAAAGGCAGGGAACGGAGCGCCCAGGTTTCTCATAAAAGAGCACCTAGCCCAGTAACAGATATGCCCTACAGCCATGCTTGAGAAGCCGGATGCTGAGCTGGTTACAACTGTGCAGGCCCTTGTAAAAGCGAATATGACTTTTCTATGAAGGCATATGGCATAAACATTTTGCTTCCATCTACCAATATCTCTGCATGCCCCCTTTATTCCTCATTGAGCCCCTGGGCACTCTTAAGGGTTCAGTTTCCCTTTTAAACATAGAGTTAATGGATGTGCCTCTGTGTCCCAGCAGAGGGCAGTTTGCTCAAGCCAATGGTAACCATGGCAGGGCTCTGTCTCGCTTCTCAGATGTGGGTGTTCACACCTTGTCCTGGAGAAAAGTAAACTTGTAGTCAGCAGCCTGATTACACAGCAGCTTACGTTGCGCTCAACGGGCCATTGATGCAGACACTTCCTTTAAGAAACAAAAGTGAATGCAGTTGTGGTTGAGAGGAATGCTCACCATGTTGAGAGTAAAGAGGTCTGGGTTCTGGTCTTAGAGGTGTCACTAAGCAGCCGTGTGACGTTAAGCAAGTCACTTCAGATGCTCAATTCCGCATCTGCAGTGAGGGATTTTGGACAATATGACCCGCAGGTTTTAGATACAGTAGAATTTTCATATAATATCTTTACAGACTTGGCAAAAATATATATCAAGGCTGAGGGTTTGAAGCTAAAGAAATAGTGATATCTCTTTAAAGTCATATAAATTCAAACAGTTTGATTCACAATATAAATTGTATGGGTTGTCACCACTCTATCAGAGTCAAACGAAACAATCTCTCATTTTAGGAAAACTCAATGGGGCGTGACATCATGGGAAGGAGAACTGATTTCTCGTCCTGCATTGGCTTCTCTCCGGCTCTCTGACTTCAGGTGAGTCGCCTCAACTTGTGATCCCCAGTTTTCTTACTAGAAAATGAGTGGGGTAACTACATCAATGTTTGCCAAAAAACGACCAGTGATTGAAGAAGTTTGGGGAGAAAAGACATGGAGATAAATAGGGTTCTGCACTGCAGCAAATCTCAAACCCTCTCCGCGGAGTCATCCACCACGTATTTATTGGGAACACTTTGTCAGAGTGATATTCAAAACAGTGAATAACTGGTCAGCCTGTCAGTGACCAACCAGAATGAGGGCTATGAACAGCTGGGAAGCTGCTCTGGAGGCCCCCAGAGGCATCGGCCAGCCTGGGGAGGTCTGGAGAGGAGCTGGTTTACTGGGAGAGTGGGCACTCGTCCAGCACCTCTTTATTAGAAATATGGAAGGATGTCAGTGTTTTCACAACTGACATGGCCCTACGGTGAGTACCTGCACACTCTCACCTCCGTATTGCGCTGGGGTGTAGTGGTCTCTATAGCCTTGTCTCTCAAAACGTGATCACTGGACCCCCAGCAGCCCCTGGGAGCTGGTTAAAAATGCAAATTTCTGGGCCCTACTCCAGATCTTCTGAATCAGAATCTACACTTTGACAACATCCCCAGGTGGTTCCTGGGCACCTTACAATTTGGGAAGTGCTGAGATACAAAACAGATCTGATTTACTTGAAACACACAGGGCGTTTTGCTGGTGTCCACAGGCAATCATCAAAGAGGGCAGCTTTTCACTGAGAAGAAAAAGAGGCAATCGTTTCTGCTAAGTCCCAGGACTCCTTTCCCTATTGGATGCCAGGCACACAGAGCATGCCTTTTCTTTCATTTCCTCTGCTCTGGGTGATGACTGCATATCCTGGGTTGCCTGTCTGCTTCCCCACGATCATTACTAACCAGGCAAGCTGACCCCAGGAAGTGCTCCTGAGTCTTCCCTTCTCATAATTAGATGGGTTCTAGGTGGGTTCTTGATGGGCTCAAGGCTCTACCTTCTCAATTTCTAAGAACTTGCTCTCCTTTGCTAGCTTTGGGCCCACAGCCAAGCCATGTAATCTTCATGGATTCCAGTCCTCTCAATTGAAAAACGGTCTCAAAGTCCTTTTTCTCTTAGGCAGGGATAGCTACATAATTTGCAGGACACAATGCAAAATGAAAATGCAGGGCCCTTGTTCAAAAAGCAAATTTAAAAAGAGGCCTGCCTGGTGGTGCAGCGGTTAAGTTCGCACGTTCCGCTTCAGCGGCCTGGGGTTCGCCTATTCTGATCCCGGGTGTGGACATGGCACCGCTTGGCAAGCCATGCTGTGGCAGGTGGCCGACATATAAAGTAGAGGAAGATGGGTATGGATGTTAGCTCAGGGCCAGTCTTCCTCAGCAAAAAGAGGAGGATTGGTGGCAGATATTAGCTCAGGGCTAATCTTCCTCAAAAACAAAAAGCAAATTTAAAAAGTGCAATTAGGAGTAAAATATGAAGCTTTTTTGTTTGAAACTATTTTATGACTAATAAAATGTAATAAGGATAGTAGTGATGATTGTGCAACAGTATAAACTTACAAATGCAAAATAGAGTATTTGGGGGTCAGATTAGAATAATCATAATGCTTCTTTTCCATCAAATGCTATGATCTTTAAACTCAATTTCTACTCCTAAGCCTGTGGATATTTGCTTTGCAATACTGCAGCAGGTTTTAAAATCAGAGGTTCTAAACTCTTTGAAAAATTCTAATAGATCCCTGATACATCTTAGTCCATGTGTATACTTTTACTTTGTCATAATTTACTGACAAAGTTTATTGCTTGTGTACTGGAAGTTCCCGTCCCTGTGCTTTAGGCCAGAGAGTTAACATTTGTGCAGTTGCTGCTGGGATTGAACTCCAGAAATGGTCAGGCCAGCTGGTTTCCCACTGAGGGTCCTTTCCCTTAAGGGGCCCTCTTCTCCTCCTGTCACTGCTGCTGCCATTGTCAGTGTCAGCCTGGATCCTGGCCTTACCATGGCTGCCTTCTGGAGGCCCTGAGGAGCCCCAGACTACCCCAGGCATGCACAACGATTGGCCAGCCCAAACGCTCCAAGCTTCCCACTTCAGAATGGACCTAAGCCTGTGCATGCCCTGGCTGTCTCCCAGTGCATTGTACATCCTCTGTGCATGGGCACACTTTATTGTCCCATCCGGCCAAACTTAGAAAACTCAAGTTCAAAGATCGGATTATTAAAAATTTCAAGAAGGCAGCAACAGAGCCTTAAACCAAGTGTTGGGTCCCTTGTGAGAGTGGGACTTTGTGCGACTACACAGGTGTGACACCCATGATGTCATTTGTGCTCTTAGGTATAATGGAAATTGTGCTTCAAATTGGATCTGTATCATTGTTGATTCAGACAAATTATTCGTTCTTTATTAATACACCAAGTTTATAACCTTCCCTATGGATCCATTGATATTCATAATGATGGATTCCAGGAAACATTTAATAAATTGCTTTTGCAATTAGAAATTTCTTCTAAAGTCATAATTAATAAATCACTTTAAAAATCCATGATCAGCAGAATATATTATTTTCCTGATTGAGCATTCACTTTCCTGTAGGAGGTTAAAGATGCTTAACGTATTTAAACAGGCGAATTTTCTTTTTGAATCTAAAAGTCTGAACCAGGCTCTTAATGGGTATTGAATTAATTAATATAAGTCTCTGAGAAAAAGGTGGAGAAAACCTTAGTGGAAGCAATTCAGAAATTGGGTCAGCTGTTCTAGAATGGTGATTTTCAAACTGTATTGTGCATTGAGAATCTCTTTGGGAGCTCAGGAAAAGGCAAATACCTACGCCTCTGCCCCCCCACCTGGCCCTGCCAGAGGGTTCTGACTGAAGGAGTCTGGGGCGAGACCCAGAGATTTGTATGTTGAATAAGGACACCAGCTGATTCTGATTCAGATGGTCAGGTACCAGTGAATTTAGTGTTTTACTTCAGCATAGGGGTTCTAGATTTTATCCCCTAGCAAAACCAGACCAAAAAAATGAGTGGGATTGGGGAGTCTCAGTAACGAATAGAACAAGAAATTTCCCGCCTATGAATTTCTGGCTCTGAACTCAAAGAGTACCTCTTGGTTATTTTTATCTCCAGATGTTGATATTTCCATGTCCTTCCACATTTTTCTAGGAGCATAAATTCATCTAAATTCACTGTCATGGCAGTGGGTTACACTTTTGCAAGATATGTGCTTAAATAGGGTAATAGTATGATAAGAAAGTGAAGGGAAGGAAGAGTGAGAAGAACAAAGGAGAAGAATGAAGCTCAAAACTTGGTAAGATTGGAAGAAAACAGTAATTCCATTATGTATATTTATCATATGTCTACTTCGTGCCAAGGACTGTGTGAGCCCTGGGGAATTATAATTCTAAAAGACTAGAAGAGGGTGCCATGGAGGCAGTGAACAAGGACACTAAAGTGAAGTATTATGCTGTTTGCCTTCGTAAATAATTTGTGACATCTGTGGTCTGAGCAAGGCAGTTGGGTTTGGCAGTTTAGGAATCATTCTGGTTGACAGAAGTCTCTGAATTTACTACTAGTAGTTCTCAAACTGCCATTTTCATGTCAACTGGACCACTGTTAAAATGCAGATTTCTGGACCCCACCCGGGGTGGTCTGGGAATCTGCATTTTAGGTCTCAAATAATTCTGATGCAGCTAGCTTGCATCTGAGGACCACGCTAGTGTGTGTCTGGACCTGGCTTCACGTCTCAAACATCAGAATGGAACTGAGCTCAATTGATTTGGGGTGCACAGAAGTCTCTCTTGACCCCGACTTTCATTCCAAGTGTACCTAATAACATGTGCTTAAAACATTTCGGGAAAAAAATCAGTCTCATAAAATGGCAGCTGAGGCTGAAGGATCTTGCTGGGATGGAGGTTTCCTCGCCTCTCAAAGTGTTTTTTCTTTCACAGCATTTCTGCCTATTTCTCCCCACCTCCTGTCTCACGCTTCATTCTCCTTTCTCATCTTAAGAGAATCAAGATTCATGAAGGAGAAAGGAGGAAGATGAAACTAGGGGAATGAAGAATCATGGACAAAGTACCCTTGCCTGCTGTTGTGTCTCAGCCAAATTCAAACATGTTGTATTTCCATTACTAGTTTGAGGTACCAGGAAAGAGGTGAATTTTCACAACTCTGCCTTCATCTGGACTCTATTTAGTAGCTACAAATTAATATTTTCTGATTTGAATAAAACAAATATACTAAAGTTCAAAATTTTTAGTTTGAACTTCCTGTTTATTTTAAGCTTGTTAGTTAAATATGTTTGAGTTCTGAGTTTTTGCTTTCTGTTGAAATGATTTGTAACTGGATAATTATTTGAGTGGGTTCTAGTGGCTAAAAAGAAAAAAAAAGGTTGAGGAAGGAAGCGTTGCTGTTTTTATAGTAGGATGAGTTTTCTTGAACACTTCAAGAACTCTGAATTTCACTGAGTTCCCATTCCCGGCAAGATGTTTGAACACTAACGATTCTCAGCTTTTTAGGCAAGCCACAGCTTAACTATATTGCCATATTTACCTAAAATTGGTTTTTCAACTACTCATAATTAAAAGCTGATTTGAGAAATAATGCTTGAAATCAATTTCGTTCAGTGGGTTACATATATGCCTTTATATAGAGAAAACTTTATAGAATTATCATATGCTCTAGACTCAAATTTGTGTGAGCCAATCTGACACTCTGCTTAAAGGTTTATTAGAATTAATGTTCCCCTTAATTGTAAAATTTCTTTATAATAAGCTACGCAAGTACCCTACTGAAAGATTCATCTGAAGCTACTGGATATGTGTCCATATACATTTTGAGGTGGGAGTCGGAGATATTAAAAATGGGCCTGTTGGACCACAGGAACTCTGCTGGTGTGGTTTCTCTTTATAGCTCCAACTCCTGGCACATGACACCCCAACATGTTTACTAAATAAAATTTTATGTCTCTCTGCTCTACTATTGAGTATGTTTTCAATTTGATACTAAAATTGGTCGAAGAGGCCGTTCCAGGTCTCCCAGGCAAAAGGCTAGATGTTGCCAAGCTTCTTTAGAACACTTTCTGAGTGTTAGCATTGTGTTCCCAGCATACCCAGGGTGTTTCCAGAAATATGGAAAGATATGGAGCTTTCAGGAAATTACCTGCGTAATTTATGGAGAAACAACAACAACAAATAACAATGATATTGAGAAAAAGAAGGGGTGGGGCCCAAATTAACGAGACTATGTGTAATCTATTTAATTAAGCCATTACCATTTTTTATTCTTAATAATTATAATAAATTACTTGGATAATCACCTAATGAAACATTTTTATTTTACTTTTTATTTTATTTATTTATTTATTTTGAGTAAGATTAGCCCTGAGCTAACATCTCCTGCCAATCCTCCTCATTTTTGCTGAGGAAGACTGGCCCTGAGCTAACATCCATGCCCTTCTTCCTCTACTTTATACGTGAGATGCCTACCACCAAGTGGCTTGCCAAGGGATGAGTAGGTCTGGAACTGGGATACGAAACAGTGAACCCCAGGCTGCCGAGGTGGAACATGTGAACTTAACCACTGTGCCACCGGGCCGGCCCCACTTAATGAAAATTTTTTTTTGACGTGAGTTTTGTCTACCACAGCTAAATACAGAGACCTCAACATCATGGATCCTATTAATTTGGTGAAACTCAAGTCATACATATGATCTATTTATTTCTTCACGTTTTTCAGGCACAGAGCTAGTCTCGGGGTAAAGCAATGCCTTTGGATAAATGCTCATCCTTCTCTTTGTGCCTCTTCTCCCTGCATTCCCTTCCAGCCTGCTTCATATTTACTTGGTTGGCTCTATGTCCCGGTATGCTCACTCCTGGCATTTCTGCTCTCTTACTTTCTCCTTATTGTGGAAATGATGAAGGTATAGAAATGTTGCTCCTATGAAAGAACCGTATAGCTTTGTGAAGCCCATGCTTCCTGTTTGACACTTGTACAAAGAATATTGAAAATAGCGATACAACAACGACTCTACATGTTTACACTCTACATGTTTCAAAACACTAGATTCTTAACTCTGGCAGGGACTCCACAGGTCATATAACTCAGTTGCCCACTTGGTATATGAGCTTTCTCCATAACATTCCTATAATAATGTCTTCTAACTTATGTTTGAACATCTCTAGTATAGGGAAACTCATGTCTCCCAAGACTCTGTTATAAATGTCTTCCTTTTTATTGAGCCCAAATCTATTTCTCTGTTATTTTTACCTATTGGTTCTCGTGTGTGTGCGTATGTGTGTAGGTATGTATATTGGAGGTAATAATGAGTAGTTCTAATCCTGCTGCCATAGCTCAATCTTTGAAATATTGGATACCATCTATTTTGTCCAACCTGAGTTATCTCTTCTCCAGGCTATATGCTCAAATTCCCTCAACTATTCATTACATGACACTGATATAGCTCAGATTTCTAATACTTTCACAGACATCATTTCAATTTATTCTCACAATAATCTTGTGAAATAGGTACAGATTTGTAAGACTACATTTACAATGAGAAAACTGAGGGGCAAAGATATTGTTTAGAAGAGAACTGGTACCCATCAGCTTTTTATATTATGATTTTTTTCATTGCCATTTAAAAAATCATAATTGCAAGAAAGGAACAGTTTTATCTTGGACATATCTGTGAGGTCACAAAAATTGCATTAAAATTTTCATTTTCAGATGTCTTAATCTTTAATCATGTTATAAATTTTGAGAGTTCTTAGATATTAAGTTGGTAAATCATAACATAAGGATGTGAGACAAGCCATCAATTTTAATTATCCAGTGGTCTTCAAGAGATATGTTCTTGCAGGATTTTTATGCTGCTAGAAAAATTTCTAGACTCAAGTTAAAAGGATCTACATATACCATTTCCTTAAATAAAATGATCTTTCTTGCTATATTTTTGTATAGCCTTGATTTGCACTCTTCTTTTTTTTTTTTTTTGCATTAGGAGTCCTAGAGATTTTACTAATGAGCTCATAAATTTCCAGTCATTTATACCCGATGAAATAGAGAAAGAATACTGTTGGTCTCTTTTTAAATAGAAGGTGTACTTTCTCATGGGAAAAATATTTTTACCTGAGAGGTACAATTTCATTTTGTACTCTCTACCTTCTAAATGTTACTTTTCATGCTGTAATGAATTCAGGAGGAAACTCTACCCTTTCCTCTAAATGACCCATGATGTAATGCCTTTACAGATTAAAAGCACAATTTGACTAATGGGCATCGTTCTTACTTGTAAGGTTTTATACATTTCATCACATTCACCATATTGGACACACCGCTGACTATATAACTTGTTCTAAAAATAGGATTTATGAAAAGGATTGATTCAAGAATCAGAGGTCTCATTCCAATAGAGTTCTTCAGCTTGGGATTTAACCATTAATAATGCTAAATTCTGATGTCAGGTAGGTACTATTGTGGATGAGTAGACTGTAAAAAGTAAAAGCCATTGTCAGCACTATGGAATTGTGTAAAGTAAAGATCATCATGGTGAACTGTTAGATTAGAAACAGCAACCACAAACCAGGTGGCAGAAAAGCTCACTTTAATAATGTCTATTTTCTGATATATCGATTATTTTGATTTTTAAATGGCTGGCAATCCATATTTGTTTTTGATAATAAAAAAGTCTGTTTAGATAGCTGATCATAACTTTTAAATTAATTGAGCCTAAAAAGATCCTAGATAATAAAGTAAATGTAATGAAGGATGAAAAGTAAACAAATAAGGATGGAAAGAAGGAGAGAAGACACATGGGAGTTTTAGGGGAAAATGGTCTAATAGGAACACATTATGATTATAATAAGGGTACTTATTGTCATTAATTTTTTTTACTTAATAATTACCCGTACCTTAAGGAAAATCAAAGAAGCAAGCAAACACTGGAATGATATTAATTAAGGTATTCATGTCCCCATTCCCTTGTAGTTAGTTTAGTTTTTTAAGCAGCGTATTCTATTTTTTGTTTTCATTTGTTAAACATATTTTTTCAAGAGGTATAAAATATATCATATTTAGGAATTTCAGATGCTCGTTCCATTTTGCTTAGGTTACTAAAGAATTGCTTCTATTTGAACATATGAGATTCTGATTCCTCTGAAACATTTGAGCAGAGATGTCAGGTAGATTTTTAGATATGGGGGAGGCAAAGAAAAATCCTCTGCTGGTGGTAGTCACAGAACAAGATGAGATGCACTAAGCAAGTGTAGAGCCAGATTTGTAAGATCTCAAAAGGCTTTCGCAGAAATGACAATTCACGCTATATTTACATATTCACTGCAGAAAAATTATAGATTGAGGTCATTTGGCTAAGCCTCCAGAGCTTAAGGGAAACTAGATCTATAGCTGTAACGATTTCACTTCTGTGCGGAGACAATGGTAATTATGGACTATCTTCCACATTCTCTGCCCCTCCTCTCTCTCTTCTCTCTTCCTTCTCCCCAGCTTACTGAGAATTGGTTTTTTTAATAGCAGGATTTAGCATAATTCATCTACATTTAAGTTTCCATAAATAGCAGTGAAGAAATGAGAATAGTATCTAGTTAATAAAATGCAACACTAATAGTATTTTTGTCCCGGAATTTTCCTGGTCGTAGCTAATATCAAGCAGTTGCCACTTACATGGGGTGAAAATTTTTGTATCAGGATTATGAGAGCTGATGACCAAATGTTCCTGTGGTAGGGGACTGGTAGATAGGGATATTTCTGCTTCCCCTTGACCCATTTGGAAAGTGATTTCCACTTATCAGAAAGGACTTGGAAATTTCTGTGAAAAGATGATAATTTCAGAATATTAACTGCTTATTGGTAGACCATTCCCAGTTGAAACAATAGAAAACTCCAGGAAACCTGATTAAAAAAAGGGAAAACCCCACCTGTCTCCTCCCTTTTTATAGGTCCTTGGGAAGGGTGGGGACAGGAAGAGGAATGATATGTATTCACCGTTTTCATTAGAATGGAATATAAAATTGAACACGCTGTTTACAATTGAGCACGAGCAGCAACGATTCCATTATGTACTGACCTTTAGAGGAAGAGATGACGGATGCTTGAACAGTGAGTACTCGAGCCCTAAAGGAAAACCAGTTCCCATTCCAGGATACAGACTTTCTGTACATGATGAGGCTTATCCCAGGGGTCCACAGTAGAAAAAACAATACAGAATGCAAATGAGGTCAAACCAGGGATCTGACGAGAGAAAGTGGTGCCTACATAAAATAAAATGGATTATTGAGAAGCCAGCCACAAGGCTCTCCTAAGATCACAAAGCTCTAACTTCCATCTGTGCCCCTTGAAACATTGTTCTGTTATGTACCAAACAGTGCAGATTAACAGAGATCAAAAGGACGTCCTTTGCTTTGATTATCTTATAATCCAAGCCACTCAGAAAACTATTTCCTGTCAACCAAAGGATGATTTGGAATATTAAGCTACCAGGCTACATTGTACAGTACACAATGCTCAGAATCAGCAAATCAACATGTTAGTCTGAGAACTGTCATTTATTAACTTTGAGCAAGTTATTGCATCTTTCTTTGCCTGATTCTTATTTGTAAAACGGAGATAACTACTGAGATAATGTACAAGAAAGCACTTTGTGAACTCAGAAGTTTTTCATAGTATCGCCAATCTTGGGGGCAAAAAAGCTAAGAAAAAAAAATTGTTTTAGGATCCAGTTTGCTTATCCTGTGAAGGGGAAATGGAAATATGTTTGCCTCAAGCAGAAGTGGGAAGATCATGGAAGGAGTTCAGAGGCTCTGTCCATGGTGAAAATGGTGTAGGAGATTGTCATTAAACAGCCACAAATTCTTACCTGCAGAAATGTACTTTCTTTTTTTGAGGAAGATTAGCCCTGAGCTAACATTCATGCCCATCTTCCTCTAGTTTACATGTGGGATGCCACCACAGCATGGCTTGATGAGTGGTGTGTATGTCCCTGCCTATATTCTGAACCTGTGAACCCTGGGCTGCTAAAGTGCAGTGCATAAACTTAACCACTATGCCACCAGGCTGGCCCCAGAAACGTAACTTTTGAAATAACGTCACTGTGCCCAAGCCTTACTGTAACAGCTTCCTTGCTGCTAAGGAAAATTAGAAATTCTAATTTAAGTTAACACAATCACTCTGTGTTTACACTTGTCAATTTAGTATTTAAATTTCATCAATTCAAGATTCTCTCTTTCCCATTTCCCTTCTCATCTCTTGGAAGTAATTCGAGTGATGGGCTTATGTATCATCTTGGCTTCTGTGACATTTGCTTCTGCTAAATTTACAAAATCTATCCAGTGCTTCAAGTAACATTGTTCCAGACTCTATCTGTCCACGACTGCATTAAGAAATTCTCCATAATTGCATTAAGAAAGCCATCACTGTTACTTCAATGATTGGGGAGAGAATATGGTGAAAGAAATAAAAAACTACAATGACAAATAATTAAACATAAAAACATTATTATGCCTCAGAAGGAAGACAATTTGCTCTTTTTCTGGGGCTGTCAAATCACTGTGCCAAGGTCACGGTGATGCCTGATGGCTAGAGCCTCCAGCAATTAAGTCCCTGAGATGGATCTGCCTTGGAGAGGACAGCTCCACACGAGATACCTGTGGAAGGAGAAGAGGCTTTGAGGCAACTCTGCTATTGCTCTAGAGATGGTGGAATGGCATTGTCATGAGTAATTGGTAATTACCTCTCCCTGATAGAGACAGCAGGGATAGTAAGAGTAGAGGTGACAACTGGAGGGTATAACAAGGTTGTGGCAGCAGGAGGCAGAAC
The DNA here is from genome assembly GCF_021613505.1 of Equus quagga. Taxonomy (NCBI): domain Eukaryota; kingdom Metazoa; phylum Chordata; class Mammalia; order Perissodactyla; family Equidae; genus Equus; species Equus quagga. The sequence continues at coordinate 13,940,864 of NW_025802777.1, forward strand.
TAGCTCCCGCTGATGCTAGAGCAATTCATGAGGAAGGTCCCCTCATTGACCCGGGAAACTGAAATCAGGGAAAGCTTGATAAGTGAGAAATATTTAAGGTAATTCAATTGCTGTATGTTTCTTCCTTTCAAACAAAGCGGTGGTTCTCAACTGGGGCTGATTCTGCCCTCTAGGGGACACTTGGCAATGACTGGAAACGTTTTTGATTGTCAAAACTGAGGTAGGAGGAGGTGTGCTATTGGCTCTAGTAGGTAGAGGCCAGGGATGCTGTTAAACATCCTAACCAGCGCAGGACAGCCCCTCACAACAAAAAGTTATCCAACTCAAGATGTCAATATTGCCAAGAGTGAGAAACATTGACCCAGAAAAGATATTTTCAAGAGCTAAGATTCTTCTGAGCCACCTGGCGGGGTGCGAGGGATTTGAAATACAGGATTTTGACAATGTTAGATAGGAAAGTACCTATTATAAATATTCAACACAAACTGAAATAATTAATTCAGACTATCTCTACTTAATGTTTTAAAAATGAGCAAGGAAAAATAGCAGTCAGTGATTAGAATGTTCTTTACAAGTTTCAAAACAATCAGAATCCTTTAGGCTTAAATATTTTCCAATTTTGGCTGCTTATCAGAATTACCTGTGGAGATTGAAGAATATCTCAGAAACTCTGATTCAGTAGTTTAAGTGGGGAGCCAAAATATTTATATTTTTCAAAAGATCCAAGCAAGATTCTGATGTACAGTGTGAGTTGAAAACCAGTTTCATCATCATATTAGGAAAGCTAAACTGATTTAAATAATATTCTCACTGTTGCTCTTCCACTCGCAATCTGATAGTTTAGTGGTTTTAATTGGGGAGAGAGGGTCATGATATGTAGAAATGTACACTATTCCCTCTTCATTCTATATCTTATTCAGAGTCTAAGCTTAAAGAAAAACTATAGTGGTTTTGGGATATATACATGATGTACCTACAAAATCTTTTTTTTCTTTCTTGCTTTTAACAATGCATGTTTCCAGCAAAAATGTGTGGCTCATTCAGGCTTGATGAGATATTCAGGCAATCTACATTACTATTCTTAAAAAACGGTTATACCTTGTATTTCCCCCTTTGCCCTCTTGACCTCTGTATGACCCCTCCCCCAGACACACTTTTGAATGAAGTTCCTGATGAGGAAACAGTACAGAGATGAAGGTCTCCAGGTTACACAGGAAATCAGGGGGCAGATTGGGATCACATTTCCAGTAATTAATCCAGAAATCCCACCTAAGTAGTTTCTCCGGATTTCTGTAAAGGCAATCCCATGCCAAAGCAGGTTTCGGATGAAAGAAAGTACAACTGGTTTGCCCATTTGAAGAAAACACACACAGAGACATTTGTCCACACACATGCAAGGATTTAACTTTTAATTTTGATTCTCTCTGTTGTTTATTATCTCTTGATTTCAATAGCTCAATGTTTAAGACAATATCCACCAGATTCCAATGAGCACAAGATAAACTATTAAGCCTGAATTATATCTTTTCCTAAGTCTGTTCTAAAGATGATACTTTTGTTTTTTTTTAATTTTTCTTGCTTCAAACAGGAGATGCCTTGTCTTTTTCCTCCCATCTTCAAGAAAGGCTGTTCCCTAGTGTTATCAATACTCAGGAATTATGGAGGGACATCTGCAATTCTTTGAAAAACTTACAATATTATTTTAGAGTTTGCCATTCAATCCACTACAAACACAGCTTAAATCGTTTCAAGGCCTCCTCATTTGCATGGAAGAAATGACTAAAAGTGATTAATGAGAGCTCTTTGAGAACTTTTGATGACAAGTTTATTGGGAAATGTGAATATGGAAACTGCTATCATTTCTGTTTCTAAAAACCATTGCCATGAAAAGAGTGAAAAACATTATTGAGCCCAGAAACGCTTTGCTTTTATACCAAAAAGTGAAAAGGAATAAAAAGGCAAGTCAATATAAACATTATGTGTTCCAGATGAGTTTTACAAGACCACAGAAGAGCGACACAGGGTTCTGAGAAATAAGTGACAGAGACTGAAGAAATTTAAACTGTAAGCTCTTTTTGTATTATCTAAAAAGAAGGTCACATTTTATCTTGTGACTTTGGAAAAATGGAAGATGATAAATATAGTTTATTGTCAAATGTCAAAGGCAGATGTTACTTTCAAGATGCTTATCTTTTGCTCTTGATTCTGGGACTTATGGGCAAACAATAGTCTGGTGGGTAAAGAATTGCTTACTCACTGTGTATCTCTAAAAATGGGCATAATTTAAATTTTTCTCATTCTTTGTAAAAATTTTAGGCAGATTTTAAAGTGCAGGTAAGGTAGATTACCTAGAACAAGGGTCACTATTACTTGTTTAACACTGTGGTTTATTACTTTATTTGTCAACAGAGAACCAAAGAAGGCCACAATTATGAGCTGCCTTCTAGAGCTATGAGGTAGAAGTAGCTCTTAGCTACTAACCTAGAGTAGAGAATTCTTGAACCTGGAAATGTTCCTGGAGACAATGTAGCCAAACAATTAGGAAGTTGCTAGAAAGAGAGGAGGACCTTTCGTAGGTCTAGATATCGGGAGCATATTTCAGGGCTTCTGGACAGGATGTTCCACTTTTGAATGACTTATTACGCAAGGGCTGTCTTCTGATTCATCTTAGTGTGTTCTGATCAGAGCACTTGTGGAGCGCACTGTAGCAGCTTTCTTTGTATATATGCTTAAGTGGAAAGGATACAGCTTATTCCAAGATACCAGAAAACAGTAAGGCATCTCCAGATAGCCTGATGGAACTGGAGTTCCAGAAATGCAGGACAGAGCCTAGCGCCAGCTACTGAGACGCTGAAGTGTAACTTTAGCTTGGCTAAATGTTGTTGGAGAATATGGCATAAGAAAAAGGGATATGGTCATAGAACAATGATTATCTTTGGTTTCAAAACATTTACTTACAAAGTGATCTTTGGGGCATGTAATCACTGTGAAATTATAGTGTAACTTTCCAGTCAAACTGTATATGATCATCAAAGCAAAGAAAGGAGTAAAGGCGGTTCAATTTAGATCTGTGAGCCAAGCTTGTAGGAAAAGACTGGATCCTCGTAGCAGCTTATCTTCCACTAACTCCATGTTGACAGTCAGATCTTTAAACTTCCATGTGCGCAAGTTTCTTCAGTTTCAACAAAATTATGTACACATCTAGCTCGGAAGACCTTTGTAGGGAAAGACTAAGGAAGTTTTTTGTTTTAAAAGGAAAAATTAATATAAAAAGTTATAAAAGTCTTTAGGAGTGGCTTGCTGCTGTCCTACAAATTAAGGTATATTGTTTTCATTGATATCGCAAGGTGATTTTTATATTACATTACTTTATAAACTGACTATTTGTTATATGAAGTGCTCGACTTAGAACATGCCTTGTTAAGATATTTTAATAATAGAATAACAGGAACAGTGACTTGTGAGTTTTATAACACTGTATCAGATACTGTGATAGTATTTTATGTGCATTATCTCATTTGCTGCCAGAAGCAATTGCAAGGCAATCTGCTGAGAAGATGTTATGATCACCAAGTTTACACATGGAAAAACTGGGGCTTGGAGAGTTTGGCAAGTTGGTCATCCAGTTTGTAAGTGGTAGATGCAGGATTCAAGCCAACTTCTGCTTGATTCCAGAGCCTATGCTCTTGGCCACTGTTTGGGCTGAACTGTGTTCCCCTGAAACTCTTATGCTGAAATTCTAAGCCCTAGTACCCCAGAATGTAATCGTATTTAGAAATAAGGCCTTTAAAGAAGTAATTAAGTTTAAGTGAGGTCATTAGGGTAGGTCCTAATTCAATATGACTCTTGTCCTTATAAGAAGAGGAAATTTGGACACAGAAACACACAGAGGGAAGACTGTGTGAAGACACAGCAAGAAGGTGGGCATCTACAAACCAAGGAGAGAGGCCTCAGAAGAAACCAACCCTGTTGACACCTTGATCTTGGACTTCTAGCCTCCAAAATTGTGAGACAATATATTTCTGGTGTTGAAGCCACCCAGACTGTGGTGTTTGTTGTGGCAGCCTTAGCAAACTAACCCAACCACCGTCACACCTTGTCAGCTCATTAGAGAGGAAAGATGACCAGGCTGGAAATCCTCAGCTGATCTGAGAAAATCACCAAGTCAGAGACAAACAATTTCAGCTCTTTTCTGTCTCTATCTTATGTCATCTAACTATAGAACCTTCTGCTCATCCTTTCTGTGGTAGATTACCTTATTGTTTAGTAAATATTTACTCCCCTCATCTCTATGGGAGGAATATACACTCTTGCCCCATTCATGTTTCATTGGTCATGTGACTTACTTCAGTCAATTAGGTGTTGAAATGATGTGAAGTGAGCAGAGGCTTGAAATGTGTTTGCACACTAACCTTGTCTTTCTTGCCCTTGAAATTCAGGCCCCAGAAAAAACACATATAGAGCAGACTTGAACCCATCCTGCAGCTTGAATCAGGAGTCCAGCGTGGCTCAGCCACGTTGCAGCTGACACTCAGCCCTGTGAGAATAAATTATCGTTGTTCTAAGCTACTGATATTTGAGGTGGATGTTTTTTGTGCAGCATTATTGTGGCAGTAGCTGATGCATCTGTTATCATCTTATCCCATGATATCTATTAACACACCAAATCTGGATCACATTGTGTAATGAAAATCTCCATTGGTTTTCCTGTTTGATTTGGGAAAAACTCTTGCCAAGCTGCCTCTAAATATTTCCCACATCTTGGAGTTCAAGTCTAGAGATTCATTCCATTAGGTTTAAATACTTTCTGGTCTTCTGGAATCTCCGTCTAAAGGGGAGCTTGGAAAGAAGAGCAATTTCCAAAGACCAAATCAGCAAATCTTATTGTCATTAATTGTTAAACAGCTGGAACAGGAGAGGACCTGTCAGAGAAAAAACGCACGGAGAAAGGAGGAAAATATGCAGTGGGAAGCCTAGAGTGGGGAAATGAGCAACATCAAAGACAAACTTCTTGCTCTTTACTTTTTTGTCAAAGATGAACCCTGGTCCCACTATAGCATAGCCCAAATTGGGAATTACCAAATATCCATCAACAGTAGAATGAATAAATAAATTGTGGTGTATTGATACAATGGAAAAATTTAAAGCACTTGCTATGGTTTTAATCATTTTCCCCTCCAAATTCCTACATTGGAGTCCTAACCCCCAGAACCTCAGAATGTGACCTTATCTGGAAATACAGTCATTGCAGATGTAATTAGTTAAGATGAAGTCATATTAGAGTAGGTTGGACTCCTAATAAAATATGACTGGTGTCCTCATGAAAAGAATCCTTGAAAGATACAAACAGTGAGAATGCCATGTGAACACGAAGACAGAGAACAGAAGAATACATCCACAAGTCCAGAAGTGCCAAAGATAGACAGCAAACCACCAGAAGCTAGGAGAGAGGCATGGAACAGATTCCCCCCTAACAGAGAATCAATCCTGCTTGGACTTCTTGGCTCCAAAACTATGAGACAAAAAATTTCCAAGCCACCTAGTCTGTGGTTACAGCAGCTGTAAGAAACTAACACAACAATGAAATGAACATAATTTTATTGCATGCAACAACATGGATGATTCTATTGACTTTATTTATGAGTGGATGAAGCTGGGCACTAAAGAGTAAATAATATGAAAGTCAATTTATATACATTTCAAACACAAGGAAGATTAACTTACAGTGCTTTCCTTTAGGCAAGGAGAATAGTACACGGACTAGGGGCTAGGGAGACTTTCTAGGTAGTGTCATGTTCTATTTCTTGTGTAGTGGGTACATAGGTGTGCTCACTTTGAAATAGTTTATTGAACTGTATTCTTGTGATTTGTTATGTTTTGTGTCCATGCTATATGTTACTGCAAATGATTATTTAAAAGATATTGATGGGGAAATGTAGTGGGAGAAGAGATTGAAGCTAGAGGAGTTCGAAGAAATACTTGACCTTGTAAATATGTACCTGAGAAAGGGACATGTGATGTCACCTGGTGCACAGTGGAGGGCTGGGCTCAGATAGAAGGAAAGACTGTACTTACTGGGAAGGCACTAGATGCAGTGTAACATAGTGGGATTTGTGAAGTTTCCACTTTATCAGGGTTCTCTCCTTTGTCTCAAGCAAAGATTGAGTTTAGTATTTCAAAAATATTTTTCTGGCAAGTGTTTTTGCATTTCCTAAAATTCTTTTAAAACACCATCCACTTCTCCAGCAAAGTCAGGGAGCCCTGTGTCCGTATGACATGACTCCTGTTGCTATGGTGATTGAATGTTTACTAGAGAAAAATATTACCAGTTAATAATAGCCTGAATGGAAATAATAGCTACTGCTGGGCCCTTCAGAGTTACACACCATCAATTTCCAATTTGCTGAAATAGGTGTAGTTTGCTTTTTGAGTTTCAGAGTATTACTTTTTCCAGGCTTCCATGATCCTTCCCCCACACCATGCACCACACGCCCACACCCACACACCCATATGCTTCAAAAGAATGTTCTACTTGTCCAAAATGATGATAGAGGGAAGGTGTTATGTTGGAGCCTGGTCATAATTTCAACACTAGGAATAATCAATAAATTAGAAGGTTACTATTTACTGGTTTTGGTGAATAGTGAAATCACAAAGGGAATAATCACAGAAAGAGAGTATAATTCATACTGTTTCTTATACTCAATCTTTTCCAGAATCTCATTCCCAAAGAGCAAACCAACAAGCAGATGTGTTGAATTACTCTGTCAAAAATCATGCCTGTGCACAACAAAAATGCCTTTCAAGGTATTCAGACTACTGTCTCCCAGCATCTGGACTATTTATGCATTTGTTCACTTATTGATTGATTGCTTCTTTCCATTATTTGTTCATTCATTCATTCATTCATTTAGCAAGCATTTATTGAGCCAGTTGCTAACCTAGTTCCTGGATATTCAGACCCTACCCCTGACCTCAGAGGAGCTTGCGATGTAGTGAATGCAATGTTTTGATGAACTCCCCCCTCCTACCATAAGCCTTCCCACTGAATGCCAACAAAGAGTGTAGTTGGAAGGACACAGCTCATGACTCAGGTTCTGTGTTCTTTCACCCACATGTTGGAAGCTGTGTGAAAGCATGCAGGTGGGGGTGTAGTCTGATGCCTAGGCTTATGGGTGAGAAAGTCTCCCCTACCAAAGACAAGAAAACAAACAGCACCCCTGAGAGTCCACGCTTACGTTTCCAGGGAAAACCTGGAGAAACGCTCAGCTACCATGACAACCAGTTCTATCACATTTCCATCAGATCTATGAGTGTAGGAAAATGGTTGAGTGGACCAGTTTGACACTGTGTGGACATGAAATAGGAGGTGGAGATCATCTTTGGAGATTGGATCTTTTCCTTTAAGCCAGTGGTTCTCAACACTTAGTACACAAGAGAATTACAGGTGGGGAGGAGAAGTGTTAAGAAATTCAGATTTCAAGGCCCCATTCCTAGATTATAATTCAGAATTTCCAAGATGGGAGCTCAGGAATATGCATTTTAATTATTCTGCCTCATTGTTTTGATGATGCTGGTCTCCAACCACACAGCTGGCAAAAAAGGACTGGTTGGTGTTTAGATAAAAACACTCTAATGATGGAGGGCACATGAAATGGGGGAAACCGGGAGGCAAGAGGGATCAGTTAGAAGAATAAGGTTTCTGGGTAGATAATAAACCTGTGTAACAGCAGTGGATTTGGAGAGAGGGGGTGGGCTCTGGTGAGACTACCACTTAGAATCAATGAAACTTCGAGAAAGGTTAGGTCAGGAGGTAGACGAGTTATAAGCCTGGCTATCCACATTGCTCAGGGAGAGAAGTCACAGAGCAAGGACCTCAGCTTCTGTTCTCCTGTCTGGGTCTGTCTGAACTGCCTTCCATCCCAACACCTACCCACAGCCACCAGATTTTTAGATACAGAAGGTTAAAGTAAGCGAAAGAAAAGCAGTGTACCATCTGAGTCTGAGGGAGATGCATACAAGGTAATACTGCATTGTGGATCTTAAAGACTGTAACACATGTAGAGATGGCGAGATTCTTAAATGTTATGTTTGTCTACATGCTTTCTTGTAGGAGCCTGGTGACAGCTTATGCCAAGAATCCATGTTTGGAAGGATCAAAGAGGACAGGATGGGCTCCAGAAGGTGGGAGACATCCTGACCATTAACATATGATTGTTTAGCTGTTGCTGAGGTAGACACACTGATTTGACACTACCTGTTACAGAGATATGTGACCTAAAATAAGGTGGATTACAACTTTTCTGCTCTTTAGTATTTCCTAGTGGGTACCACCCCTGTTGGTTAAAGCAAAGACAATGACAGATGTTCTGAAGTGGTGGCCTAGAGAAGGGGGTAACGGTGGAGGCAGCAAGCAGCCAAAGGGATAGTTAGAACACCTAGCCATGATGCGTTTGGCAGGGTTGGGATACAGCATATGCTGATGGGCACCCAGTTAGTCTAAAATAGGAGGGCCACTCTCTGCAAGTCTTTGCACCAGAAACTCTGTGCCATCAGCTCCTCTTTCTCTCGTCAGAACCTCACCCCCTATTGTTCAACATGAAAGAGAAAGTTAACAAGAAAGCCACACCTCCATCAGGGCTACCAATGGCAGTTTGGCATCTACTGGACCTGCTCACAAATGTGTGAGACCATAGGGTGGAGAATGTATTGCACTTATTTAAGGATGTACATCATTTGTACTGTTTGCTTTATAAGCTGTTCGACACATAGGTGATGGGGTAGCTAGGATGAAAGTCAAGGAAACAGATGCTGTCAAACATATCGCTTGTTCTAAGAGGTGGAAGATGAATGGTTAATTTCAAAATAGAGGCCCTGGCTCCTTCATTTGTAATGAGCATATATCCCTCTTTTGGTACATTGTCTTTAGAACAGGGGTCGACAGACTGCAACCTGTGGGCCAAACCTAGTCATGTCCATTTGTTTACATCTCATCTATGGCCGCTTTCTCCCCACAACAGCAGAATCTTGTAGTTGAAGAAACTTTGTGGTCTATAAGGCCAAAATGATTTGCTATCTGGCTTTTTTACAGACAAATTTACCAACCTCTACTTTGGAAGAATCCATTAAAAAGCTAAAATCACTAGGATGTGTTTCCCTAATGATTGACATCAATGAGGAAAATGATAAATTTTGATAATTAAGGTGAGTAATGTTTGTAAAATGCTTTTACATCCATAGTAGCCTGGTCATCTCCATGAAAGAGCCTTGAGGTGGGTATTCCAAAATCTATTTCATGGATGAATAAATGGAGGAGGAGAACTGAAATGATTTGCTTGACTCTCGCTTTGGGGGACCAGAACCGGCACTCCAATGTCTTGAGTCTAGATTCATGTGACTTCCATTATTCCAGCTCCACCCTAGAGTGGAATGTGTCCACTTATGGAGGAAACTCATCTAGTGTAATTTCCAAAGTGCTGAGAAGGGCTTTAAGCCCCCAGACACCTCAAACCACATCTTAGCATTAGACATTCATTCGTAAGGATCAGCAAGTTCCTCTTTAGAGATAGAAAATGTCCCTGGGTGGGGGGTGAGCATGTTAAGTCTGTCTACGAGTCACTTGCATTTTCAGATGAAGTCTTTTAAGTGAATGCTTTTCTCCTAACAAGGAGGTATGATGCTCAGTGGGGAAGGGGAGTTGTGGGTGTGAAAAGAAATATTTCCTAGCGTGGCCAGAGATACAGGGGAGAGATCTTGGGGGTTGGGTTGTAAGGCAGTCAGGAGAAATGCAAAGGGTAATCTCCAGAAGGTATTAATTTTACTCTACTCCTTATTCACAATTCTTCTTGTTCTAATTGGTACTACAGTGAGAGGAGAGCTTGAGCAAATGAATCATGGGTCTGATCTATTTTGGTGATTCTGACATTCTTATCATCTTTTTCCTGCTGCCCTATGACCAACCTTGTGTTCCATCTCACAGTTGCCTGGATACTTGCAGCCTGAGTGTTGACAAGCTTCCCGAAGATGAGAAATTTGGTTTTGTGAGAATCCTAGAATTATATCCCCAAGGATGTTTCTTGCCAGCAGAGTGTCCCTGGAGCAAATTTGCAAACTCTAAATACTCTCCAGCAGGTAGTAAATTTGGGGCATGGTGCTAGCAAAGAGAAGAAGGGACAGCAGCAAAAGTCAGGAGCACATGGTTTCCAGTTAGATTGCAGTCAACGTGATTTTTTGTTTGATACACTGTGTTCTCTGCTCACAGCTCTCTCTCTGTTCTTCGGAGAGAGAAGAAATGTTGCATGTTTCTTTTGTGCCAAGTAATGAATAATCAAGGGGGGAAACTGGGATGGAAAACCAGTTTTGGATTTGAGTATTGTTAGAAAGAAGCTAGCATTGTGATCTCTATATTGGAGGCACCATCTTAACAAAGCAGAAATAGTGTTTTTCTGTCTCATTTTGCGGTGGATGACAGAAAATGGTGTTCAAACCTGATATGTATGTGATATGGAAATTTCCATTTCTTTTTCAAGAATGTTCTGTAAATAACAGAGTTGAAATACATGCCCTGAAAATATGGAAATGACTTAGTGAGTAAGTTAACTCATCTATTTTAGGACATTTCTAATTAAATACAGAGAAAGATGCAGCTTTCAGAAATGAAACCCTACAACCATTACATTTCTGTAGTGGTACCATCGGTCCTTATTTTTTGGAGAACTTCATTAAAGTGTGGGGATCTTCCTTTATATGGGAGAAAGAGAATTGAACTGGAGTGGTGTGTTTTGTGTTCCTATCTCTGTTCTTTTTCGTAATTGGATGGCTTTGGGTAGATCATTGTGTTTTTCTGACTCGATTTTCTTATCTGCACAATGAAGAGATTGAATTAGACAACTTTTAGGTTTTCTTTTATCTCTTAGGATGTAATTCTCTGCTTCATCTGGACTCTGGTCAACATTCCTCTTCTTTCCTTTTGATCTCTGAAATGCCGTTTTCTCTTGACCTGACTCTTTAAAATTAAATTATTTTACTCCAGATTCATCATCTCCCATTCTTTTTCTTTCCAGTCATTTTTTACCCGCTCTGTTAGAATCTCGGCTTTATAGGATTTGAAGATGCCTAGGTTAGAGTTGCACCTCTTATCCAAAACACCCCTGACAGATTGTCATCCTGATTCTTCTCATTTACGTCCAGGAATGGGAAGCCTGTTACTTCCAAATCTCAGTGCATTTCTGCTGGCTTAATTTTAATTGTGTCAAATATGACTAAAATCTTGTACAAGTCTCTGACACATTAGATTTAGTTAAGGGTGCAGCTATTCCCTTATTTTTAAACCCATTTATTTGGTTAATATAATAGGCTGATTGCTCCTGCAAGAGTGTATAACACAGCCATTCTAACCAAAGCTTATGAATCATCATGATTTCATCAAGCTTGAAGAGAAGGAATGGCTGACTGGCAGTAGGAAGCAGTGCCAAAAAAATCACAAAACACATAGCTCTGTTTTTAACATTTGTGAAAGTGTTACATGTACAATTTTGCTTCAGAGGAGGGAGGGAGGGCGAGAGACTCAGGGAGAGAGAGCTGGCTTAGCAATAATGGTGCACTGTGCATTATAATGAAGGCGGAGGTGACGTTCCAGACTACTATGAAGGGCCCATTTGGAGTAAGATGCCTAGTTATAACACTGTGACTCTGCCCATAGGAAACAAACACATCAAATGATTTTGCCCAACATAATTTTCCTTGCTTCATTCCAATTGTATGAAGGCCATGGAATGAGATGGTGTTAAGTCGTAAGCCCACAGTTATGTAGGAGCGTTTGGCCAAGACAAGGTTGGCAGCTTGGAAGATTGTTTTCTGACATATACTGGGTTCATCTCTGCCTTCCTGAGAAAAGTTTCTTCAACACTGTGAATGATTCTGGGTTTCCCTGGGAAACGAAAGCTCAACAGTGGCGTATACACATGAGCATTGGTCAAACTCTTGATAATAAAACTTTTGAAAAAAACCAGTGGCCATCCTGAGACTGCTTTTAGTCCCTGGAGTTGTTAGGAACATAATTTCTCACGTGCAAACAGACACCTTAAGGCTGGCAGCTTGAAGATGGGACTTGGCTTATGCTTGTAGACCATCTCGGCTGTAGTCTTTCTGTTTAAAATGAAGCACTTGATCCTCAAACCTCTCATGTTATTTGAACCTGACTGTTGTAAATAAAAACATAAGTGTACAACTAATGGTCTGGTTTTAATGTTAAGATTCCAGGCCCAATATTTGAAGACATTCATCTTCTTTTCTCCAGTGCCAAAATGTGTATCTATTAAAATGTACATCAGTGGAAGGAAACAAACAATTGGTTCAGTCAGTTAACAAAAGTTGGCACCCAGACGAGGGAGAGGTCATGGAGGGCTGCAGTTTTTCAAAGGGGCCTTGAAAAATAACAAGCAGAGGGAAGAAACAGGACAAGGGTATCAGTGACCTTAACTTCTGATTTATTTCAAATTTAGCTGACTTGGGAGCATGATACAATTCTTCCTACTTTACATTTGTCTCACAAATGTTTCCTGTGTTAAAAAATGGGAGGCATCCTGGCTGTGTATGTGTGGGGGAGGGTGGTGAAAGATAGCATTTCCAGAGAATTTTTCTTTCCTGCCTTTCAATTTTTTTTGCAGTCCATGTTATAGTTATTAAATATTGATATGCCAATCTCATTTTGTCTCTAAGTGGGCTATTTAGAATGTTCATCTTAGTTTAACAGATTTTTTTGGGCCACCCTACCTAGTTATTTCCAAAAATAAGAATCCCAGATAAACTCATATGCAGTAATTGTAGACAACTATTTTCATCACTTTTACCTATACAACATATTTTTCCTGTCAAAATTTTTCTATTGGAGGGTATTTTTAAATTTGTCATCTCAAGTGAATTAACTGCTAAAAAGTAGAAGAGTGAAGCATTGAAAATGGATGGAGGAATTGATTTTGACTGAGTTAAATAAAGGCTTGTACATGACTGTTTGGTTTGTTCTATTCTTTGAGAGATTTAAAATTAAGAATTTGGAGAAAAAAGTGGAGATTTGGGTTATCTCCAGGACAAGATTCAAATTTTCTTTTGTTACTGTATTATATTGGATTTTGGCATGTGATGTTCATAGATGGGAAAAGGAAAGGATGGGGAATCCATAGCCCTCAATTTGAAACTATGTGGACCATTTACTACACTGTTTAGAATTTTGTCACTTGGGCGGGATATAGATCTGCTTAGAAGAAAGCAGCTGTCAAGGTTTACTGATTTCAGCCCTTCGTCAACCTGTTTTCAGTCTCTGGGTAGTTAGTTCCAGTTTTCTCTTTTTCAGAGGTCTTCTATGCTGAGCCTCAGGTTGAGAAGTTTCTTCTCTGTAACTCTTGCCATCTGGAACAGACTCTGCATTTTCATCCCTCATTCCAAATCTCCGCTGGGATTCATCATTTCTCCCTTATTTTATGTCACTCATCTTCCTGTGTGTGTTGAACAAGTGCCTATGACTCAGCAAATGATTGGGTTGAACTTGAATCAGGCCAGTGTGCTGTGGCGGGAGCCAGTCCAGCTCCAGCCCTGACCAAGGGGACCTGGGCGAAAAGCCGCTAGTTTGTTTAGGGCTTCCCCTCAATAAGCCCTCTTCATTCAATACTTTTGGAAAAAAATTAATTAATAGGGCAAAATTTACTTAATAGGAATGAATGAAAAGTCTTTGTAACAAGCACCTCTGATAACCAAGAATTCTACTGTGTCGGCCACCCTCTCCAGGGCTCTCTGGTAATTTAGATGCTAGAGGAATATGTGCCTCCCTTCCCCTGGGCCTGCCTGCAGGACAGTGGTCTCTATCGTGGTCATCCCAGGTCCCTGCATATTTCTTTGGCATATTTATAGTCTTTGGCGGTCAGGACACTCACTTTCTGCCTAGCCGCACACATTTCTCTTTCTTCCATGGGCCTCCTGGAACCGCCAGTCCACCTGAAACAGTAGTTCAAAAGTACCCTCTGGCAGTATTCTTATATCTTCTTTTTTCTAAACTACAAACCAAGGTTTCCTATCCATCCCATTTGCAATCCATCTTCTCTACAATAGTGCTTCTCGAAGTTGAATGTGCGTCTAACACTTGGAGCGAGGTCGGTGAAAAACAGGTTCTGAGTCAGTTGATCTGGCCTGGCCCCCACATTCCCAGGTGGTGCAGGCACTGCTGGTCCCAGGATCCCACTGTGAGCAGCAAGCCTTTATAGTTCTTTACTTTCAATCCTTGGAGGTTGTATTAGGTTTCTGGGGCTGCCATAACAAAATACTGCAACCTGGGTGACTTCAAAGAACAGAAATTTATTGTCTCACAGATCTGGAGGCTAGAAGTCCAAAATCAAGATGTTTATAGGGCCATGCTCCCTCTGAAAGCTGTAGGGAAATCCTTCCTTGCCTCTTCCTAGCTTCTGGTGGTTTGCTGGCAAGTTTTGGTCTTTCTTGACTTGCCGATACATCACTACAGTCACGTGGCTGTCTTCTCCCCAGGTCTCTTCACATCATCTTCCTTCTATGTGTGTCTATCTCTGATTCCAAATTTCCCCTTTTTCTAAGGACACCAGTCATATTAGATTAGATCCCACCTTAAGAGCCTCATTTTAACTTGATTATCTTAATAAAGGCCTTATTTGCAAATAAGGTCACATTCTGAGACATTGGGTGTTAGGATTCCAACATATCTATTTTGACAGCCACCATTCAACCCATAACAAAGGCCTACTTCCCTTTTTTTTAAAAAAAGTGTAAAACTTTCTTTTTTTCATCTCTAGTTATTTTTCCTTAAATAGAATTCACTACTTTGATGACAACTGAAACATGTGAAATTAAAGATCTCTAATTTAGAATGGGCTAGGAAATGTGCAGAGCAGGAATCACCAAGAAAAAAGCAGTAGAGTAGAAATACTCAGAATAAAAAACACCAAAAAAGAACTATGGTGCTCTGTTTTTCCAGGGTACAATATTAGAGAAGGCATGAACTTTCCAGTAGGCCAGTTCTAAAATTCAAATCTTGACCTGTCACTTCTTATGTCTACGATTTTGGGGTAGACTGCTTGCTTCTGCTTAACTCCTGTTTCCTCATAAGAAAAATGAACATAATGGCACCTGATAAATAAAGCATGGTTGAGAGGATCGATAAGCTTCCAATGCACCTGGCATGTAGCAGACATGGCGTATATGTGACCACTAATTTTGTGATGTAGGTCAGTATTTTGAATATCGCAGTAGAACTAAACCAGTAACCCGGTGGACCCTCCAGGGCTGCAAGTCAGCTTCCAGCTAGCCTCTGACTCTCTCTCCTCCTCCCTAAACTACAACAGTGGTTCAGAAGAGCAAATTTAATAATTGTTCTTCATTTCATTGTTTTTCTGTGTGATTTCTCATTGTGGTTCAAAAAGAAAAATACTGGGGGCGGGCTTGCTGGCATAATGGTTAAGTTCGTGAGCTCTCCTTCAGGGGCCCAGAGTTCGCAGGTTCAGAGCCCCAGCGCGGACCTTGTGCTACTCACCAACCCACACTGTGGTGGCATCCCACGTACAAAATAGAGGGAGATTGCTACAGATGTTAGCTCAGCAACAATCTTCCTCCACCCCTCCCCACCCGAAATAAACTATTTTCTCCTTTATGTCTATATTTTAATGTGTATTGTCAATTTCCTTGTTGCATTCACATTTTTTATAAATAATTTCCCCTAAGTGGATGCCACACAGACATATTTTCATCCCATGATTGTTGTTTGTGTATAAAGATATATATTTGAAATGCGAGTGCTTCTAAAATGAATGTAGCAGGACTCACTATAACAAAGGTCATGCACTTTGGTGTTTGGATGAAAAATAACATTATCTGTCACTAGTCCAGCATCTGGACACTCATTGCCTGGTCACTTATGTTAGAGATAGGATTTCCCAAGTAGAGTTTGAATGAAAAATGGGAATAGTTGTGGGGGATATACTATAGTTGCAAATCCATTGGTTTTCTAGACCTGTGTGAATTTATACTGCAAAAATAAAAAGGCACTGCTAGGCTAAGTTGGGATTCCAAGTTGAATTTATAGCAAGCATCCTTCAGTTCTCATATGCTAACCACATTGGAAGCTTACATACATAAACAATAGCGTTTGTGACAATGGAAAACTTTGTCCTCATGTTTCTGTTAATGTTAAGGCAGACATCATTCCTGGACTGGCCAATTATTATAGGTCCATATAAACTGAAGTGGACTGAGAGGATGTTGCATGTGTGTGGGTGAGTTGAGCATGCAAACAATACACATACATGTAATGCGCATACTCATCTATTTCTGTATTATTTTACAATTCCCAAAGAAAAAACTTGTTTTTAAGGAATAAAGACAAAACGTTTTCTGAAGATTATTTCATTTTCTCCCAAAACATCCAGTAAGGGTGAAAGGGTTTGAAAGACCAGCAGAGGAAAATGGCACTCCTAGATGAGAGTTTCTTTGAAGTGAAGCAAAATTCAGTTGCTTCAAAAGTGAAACAGATTGAAAGGAACTAGCAGGGCATTCTGAATGCTTGCATCTGGTTTGATTCAAATGGTTTTACATTTGTGGAGTTTCAAATGAAAATAAAGTTTATAGCAAAACGAAATGCTATTTAAACCATGTGAACTAGAGCCAGTGAAAAAACTCATCCTCGTAACTGCAGTGTGTGAAGTTCTGCTTGGTAAGTCATTTTGCAGAGAAGGTATGCAAAATTAAACCAGATACACCTGCATGCTTGGGTTAGTTCTTGGGGTGAAATTAGGTCAACCTTTCTCATCCAGTGTCTCAGCACACAATTTGCTCAATTTTCCCTCCTCTAACAACTATTTATGGAGCTTCTACTATGGATCGTCATAGGTGTGTGGGTGCTACCATGATGGCATACGTAGCATGTGGTTCATGCCTTTGAAGAGTTTACGTTCTGATGGTAAAGACAAAAACTCATGCTTTTATGTGATGGAATAATTTATTGAGTACTATAGAAGCTGAGAAAAGAGGGGAAGGAAGTAGAATCTGTTGCTTACCTTCTTTAGGCCAGAGAGCTAAAAAAGATGGTTCTTACAGTGCCCCCCCCACCAGAGGAGTTCTGTGCTGAGGCAAATGGGGATTATTGCAGCTATGAAAGACATAGATTGATACTTTTCAGGGTTTTGGGGAGAACTCTTCCATAGCCAACCACAAAAGCTACCATCAGGCACCATCAAATAGGCATTATTTATCTGTATTAGTCAGGGTTCTCCAGAGAAACTGAACCAACAACATGGGGAACTAAGCAAGATATTAGCTATCACAGAAAACTACCTATCACTTTTGGGTTGGAGGAGGGAATTTTATCAAACTCCAGGGCCAGGGTAGCCCAGTAGGTGATATCTCATCATAGTTTTGATTTGCATTTCCTTGATAGTTAATGATGTTGAGCATCTTTTCATGTGCCATGTTGGCCATCTTTGGATGGCCTCTTTCCTCTTTGGAAAAATGTCTGTTCAGATCTTTTGCCCATTTTTTAATTGGGTTGTTAGGTTTTTGTTATTGAGATGTATATGTTCTTTGTATATTTTGAGTATTAACCCCTTATCAGATATATGGTTTGCATATATCTTCTCCCAATTGTTAGGTTGTCTTATTGTTTTGTTGATGGTTTCCTTTGCTGTGTAGAAGCTTTTTAGTTTGATGTAGTCCCACTTGTTTAATTTTTTCCATGATTTCTCTTGCCCAGTCAGACATGGGACTTGAAAATATGCTGCTAAAACCAATGTTGAAGAGCATACTGCCTACGTTTTCTTCTAGAAGATTTATGGTTTCAGGTCTTACATTCAAGCCGTTAATCCATTTTGAGTTAATTTTTGTGTATGGGGTAAGATAGTGGTGTACTTTCATTCTTTTGCATGTGGCTGTCCAGTTTTCCCGATAACATTTATTGAAGAGACTTTGTTTTCCCTGTTGTATGCTCTTGGCTCCCTTGTCAAAAATTAGCTGTCCATAGATGTGTGGGTTTTTTCTTGGCTCTCGATTCTGTTCCACTGATCTTTGTGTCTGCTTTTGTGCCAGTATCATGATGTTTTGATTACTATAGCTTTCTAGTATATTTTGAAATCAAGGAACGTGATATCTCCAGCTTTGTTCTTTTTTTCAGGATTCCTTTGGCTATTTGGGTCTTTTCTTGTTCCATATAAATTTTTGGGTTCTTCTATTTCTGTCAACAATGTTGTTGGAACTTTGATAGGGATTGCATTGAATCTTCAGATTGCTTTAGGAAATATGGACATTTTAACTATGTTGATTCTTCTAATTCAAGAAATCTAAGAGCATGGAATATCTTTCCATTTCTTTGTGTCTTCTTCAATTTCTTTCAGCAATGTTTTACAGTTTTCGGTGTACAGTTCTTTCACCTCTTTGGTTAAATTTCTTCCTAGTTATTTGAATCTTTTTTGTTGCAATTGTAAATGGGCTTGTATTCTTACTTCCTCTTTCTGCTACTTCGCTGTTAGTGTATAGAAAGACAACCGATTTTCATATGTTGACTTTGTATCCTGCAACTTTACTATATTCATTTATTATTTCTAAAATTTTTTTGGTGGATTCTTTAGGGTTTTCTGTATACAAAATTATGTCACCTGCTGAGAGTGACAGTGTCACTTCTTTTCCAATTTAGATTCCTTTTATTTATTTTTCTTGCCCGATTGCCCTGGCTAGGACTTCCAACACTATGTTAAACAAGAGTGGTGGAAGTGAGCATTCTTGTCTGGTTCCTGTTCTTAGAGGGATAGCGTTCAGTTTTTCTCCATTGGGTATGATATTAGCTGCGGGTTTGTCATATGTGGCCTTTATTATGTGGAGGTACTTTCCTTCTATACTCATTTTATTCAGAGTTTTTTTCAGAAAAGGATGCTGCATCTTGTTAAATGCTCTCTCTGAATCTATTGAGATGATCATATGATTTTTATTCTTCATTTTGTTAATGTGGTGTATCACGTTGATTGATTTGTGGATGTTGAACCATCCCTGCATCCCTGGAATAAATCCAACTTGACCATGGTATATGATCTGTTTAATGTATCGTATTTGATTTGCTAGTATTTTGTTGAGGATTTTTGCATTGATGTTCATCAATGATATTGGCCTGTAATTTTCTTTTTTGTGTGTTATCCTAGTCTGGTTTTGGTATCAGGGTAACATTGGCTTCATAGAATGAGTTAAGAAGCTTCCTCTCTTCTTTAAGTTTCTGGAAGAGTTTGAGAAGGATATGTGTTAAGTCTTCTTTGAAAGTTTGGCAGAATTCACTAGGGAAGCTGTTTGGTCCTGGACTTTTATTTTTTGGGCTGTTTTTGATTACTGTTTTGATCTCCCTACAGGTGATTTGTCTGTTCGAATTCTCTATTTTTTCTTGATTCAGTTTTGGAAGGTTGTATGGTTGTAAGAATTTATCCATTTCTTCTAAATTATCCAATTTATTGGCATGTAGCTTTTCGTAGTATTATCTTATAATCTTTTGTATTTCTGAGGTATCGGTTGTAATTTCTTCTCTTTCGTTTCTGATTTTATTTATTTGACCCTTCTCTCTTTTTTTCTTGGTGAGTCTAACTAAAGGTTTGTCAATTTGATTTATCTTTTCAAAGAACCAGCCCTTTGTTTTATTGATTTTTTCTATTTTTTTTTTCAGTCTCTATTTCATTTACTTCTGCTCTGATTTTTATTATTTCCTTCCTTCTACTGATTTTGGGCTTTGTTTCTTCTTCTTTTTCCAGTTTCTTTAGATTCCAGAACTGTTAGGTTGTTTATTTGAGATTTTTCTTGTTTGTCATGGTAGGCCTGTATTGCTAGAAATTTCTCTCTTAGAACCACTTTTACTGTATCTCTCAAATTTTGGCATGTCGTATTTTCATTTACATCTGTCTACAGGTATTTTTTTATTTCTCCTTTGATTTCTTTGTTGACCCAATCATTGCTCAGTAGCATTTTGTTTAATCTTCACACATTTATTGCTTTTCTGGTTTTATTCCTGTAGTTGATTTCTAGTTTCACAGTGTGGTGGTCAGAAAAGATGGTTGGTATTATTTCAATCTTAAATTTATTGAGAATTGTTTTGTGACCTAATATGTGATCTTATCTTGGGCAATGTTCCATGTGCATTCAAAAAGAACATGTATTCTGTGGTTTTTGGATGGAATGTATACATCTACTAAGTTCATCTGGTCTAATGTGTCCTTTAAGGCCAATGTTTCCTTATTGATCTTCTGTTTGGATGATCTATACATTGGTGTAAGTGGAGTATTAAAGCCTCCTACTATTACTGTGTTGCTTTCTATTTCTCCTTTTACATCCATTGATAATTGCTATATATATATAATTAGGTGCTCCTATGTTCTGTGCCTAGATATTTACAAGTGTTTTATCCTCTTGTTGCATTGTTCCCTTTATCATTGTGTAGTGCCTTTCTTTGCCTCTTGTTATAGTTTTTGTTTTCTAGTCTACTTTGTCTGATATAGCATTGCTACCCCAGGTCTCTTTTAATTGCTATTTGCATGGAGTATCTTTTTCCATCCCTTCACTTTCAGTTTGTGAGTGTCTTTAGGTCTGAAGTGTATCTCTTGTATGCAGCATATATATGGGTCTTGGTTTTTTATACAATCAGCTATCCTATGCCTTTTGATTGGAGCATTTAATCCATTGACTTTTAAAGTAGCTATTGATAAGAATGTACTTATTGCCATCTTGTTGCTTTTTTTCTGGGTGTTTTAGTAGTTCTTCTCTGTTCCTTTCTTCTTCTCTGGCTCTCTTCTCTTGTGGTTTGATGGTCTTCTTTAGTGCTATGTTTGGGCTCCTTTCTCTTAATTTTTTGTGTATTTGTTACAGGTTTCTGGTTTGTGATTACCATGAGGTTCTTATATAATAACCTATGTATGTAGCGATCTATGTTAAGTTTATGGTCTCTTAATTTTGACCTCTTGTTAAAAGCTCTACTCTTTTACTCCCCTCCTCCCATATTTTATATTTTTGATATCATATCTAACCTCTTTTTCTTGTGGTGTGTATCCACTACCCTATTATCATGGACATAGATAATTTTAGTAGTTTTGTCTTTCATATTAGCTTCATAGGTGGTTGATCTGCTACATTTACTGTATATTTGCCTTTACCAGTGATTTTATTATTTTGTTTGTTTTGATAATTTTCCTATTCTTCATTTTAGTCTTTACTTTTATACTTAAAGAAGTCCCTTTGGCATTTCTTGTAGGGCTGGTTTCTTGGTGATAAACCTCTTTAGTTTTTGCTTGTCTAGGAAACTCTTTCTCTCTCCTTCCATTCTGAATGACAACCTTTCCAGGTAGAGTATTTTTGGCTGTAGGTTTTTTCCTTTCAGCACTTTAAATACATCATGCCACTCCCTTTGAACCTGTAAGGTTTCTGCTGAGAAGTCAGCTGATAGCCTTATGGGGTTTCCTTTGTATGTAACTGTTGCCTGTCTCTTGTAGAGTTTAGGTTTCTCTCTTTACCTTTAATTTTGGACATTTTAGTTATAATGTGTCTTGGTGTGATTCTCTTTGGGTTTATCTTGTTTGGTACTCTCTATACTTCCTGTACCTGGATGTCTGTTTCCTTCCTTAGGTTAAGAAAGTTTTCAGTTATTATTTCTTCTGATAGACTCTCTGCCCCTTTTTCTCTCTCTTCTCCTTCTGGAACTCCTATAATATGGATATTAGTGTGCTTGATGTTTTCTCAGAGGTCCCTTAGACTGTCCTCATTCTTTTTAATTCTTTTTTTCTTTTGTCTGTTGAGCTTGTGTGATTTCCTCTAATCTTTCATGCAGCTCACTGATCCATTCTTCTGTATCATCTACTCTGCTATTGAGTCCTACTAGTAAATTTTTCATTTCCGTTATTGTATTCTTCATTCCTTATTGTTTCTTTTCTACATTTTCCAATTCTTTATTCACACTGTCACTGAGTTCATCCATTATTCTCCCAAGATTAGTGAGCATCCTTATGACTATTAGTTTGTGCTCCTTGTCAGGTAGATTCCTTATCTCTGTTTGATTTAATAAGTTTTCTGAGGATTTGTCCTATTCCCTTATTTGGAATGTATTCCTTTGTCTCCTCATTTTGCCTCTTTATTTGTGCTTATATCTATGTGTTAGGTAGATCAGCTATATCTCCCTGTCTTGGAGAGGTGGCCTTACATAAGAGATGCCTTATGAGGCCCAGCAGTGTCCTTCCTTCTCATCAGCAGTTCCAAAAATTCCAGCACTGTCCCCTGTCTGGGCTACATGTGCCCTTCTGCTGTGTCAGGTTTGCTTTTGCTGCAGGAGCCCAGGGAAGCTAAACTGTCCCCCTGGCTGGCTGGTTGTAATACTCAGCTGTGTGTAGCTGCTATGGTCCCTTCAGTCACTTTATTGGGTTTGAGCAACCCCAGCACAGTTGGCTGCAAGGTCTAATAGCACATTCCTATTGCAGTTTTTCTGTTAAGTGGGTAAACCCCCAGTGTGGCTGGTTGCTAGGCTCAGGGGTTTACAATTGCTGTAAACCTCTGGCCTGTATGGCTGTTGTCAGCTCTCTTGGGGAGTGCAGCTGTGTGAGGCTGGCCCCAGGCATGGGAGCACCCAATGTTTCAGGCTTTGTAAGATGTGGCTGATCCCCTATGTGGCTGTTTGAGAAGCACAAGTTTGCTGCAGCTGACAAGTACCACAACCAGCAGGTCTACACACCCCATCAACACGGTCCTGCCCCATGCTCACACCCTGACCCACTGAAGTAGACTTAGTCATCCACTGCAGGGGCCTCACACGCTCTACCAATGGAGGCCTGACCCTTGCACACATGCTGCCCCACAAAAGCAGATCTACTCACCCTGCTGCAGAGGTCCCAGGCACCCCACCTATATTAGCCTTCAAGTTGCCTGAGGGCTTGTTGTTGGGTGGGGCCAGTCCCTAGGGTTTGCTTCCTCCTCTGGCTGAGTTGGATTAAATTGATTCTCTAGTAGGTGGGGCAGATTCCTGCGCTAACAGGCCAGGTGAAGAACTCCAATGGCATCTGCCAGTGTCTGTGTCAGCACTCCTGAACTAGGTCATGAGAATGGCTGCAGCCAATGGTTTAGTCCCTCAGGAGGTAGTCCCAGCCTGGGGAGGTCTCATCTCCCAACAAGATGAGCCCAGAATCTATCAATTGAGTCTCTTTGCACTGAAGGACTGTGCACCTTTCTTTCTGGTGATTTTCAGTTGCTATCTGAAATAAATGAATTTGTGCATGGGCACTTTGAGAAAATGCTTTTTTTCCCCCTTATGTCCAGTAGATTTTCTAAGATATTCCTTGCTGTTGTTAATAGCCAGGAAAACCAGATATTATGACACTGGTTGCGCTGAGTCTGAAAACTGCTTATTGTGGTAAAGCTCTCCTGTTCAGATCCCCCTCTCCTCCAGGAAAGGCTTGTTACCTTAAGATTGCTCCTAGCCAGCCATGAAGTATCAAGGCTAAAAGGTGGCTTTTTCCTCTCCAGAAAGAAATTTCTGCCTCTTCTGCTTCAGTCAGCACTGTCCCTTGTTGTGAGGGTTCTTTTTAGCTAGTTTTCAGTTCTCTCTCACGGGTAATTGTTCCAAGAGTAGCGATAAATTTGTTGTGTCTGTGGGAAGAGGTGAGTTCAGAGTCCACCTACACCACCATCTTGACACTGGATCTCTGAAATAACTATCTTGAAGATATATCTGCAGCCACAATGATGTACTTTTAAAATGGGATTAGAAATATAACAGTGTCTTTTTGACAGATTAAGGCACAAATGGGTGTCTATTCAGATTTCATGAGTGTCTAATGCTTTCCAGG
This sequence comes from Equus quagga, assembly GCF_021613505.1. Classification (NCBI taxonomy): domain Eukaryota; kingdom Metazoa; phylum Chordata; class Mammalia; order Perissodactyla; family Equidae; genus Equus; species Equus quagga. The sequence goes on from NW_025802777.1 coordinate 13,964,722, forward strand.
ACCAGAGCAAAGCAGAGGGCTAAAATAATTACCTAGAAAATTTAGAGCAAAATGTTGAAAGATCTCTGTAATTTCTTTTTTCACCAAAATAATAAAAATAATATATTTTTTATTGCTTAACTTCAATGCATAGCACTTACAGATCATGACTGCCCATTTAGAGGGGAGAAAAACATACAGAGCTGATATAAATCCTCCAAGAACATGTAGTTTCATTCCATTTTTCATACTATGTTTCAGTTTATTTTTTTCACATTTGTGTACAATGTTCTAAAAGTTTGAATGTCCTATTGCTTAAGACTAGTGTACCATATGGTTGTGGTAGTTAAGATAATTACAAATGGTAGGCATTCTTGGAACACAGAGTCACAAAAGTAAAAAGGTCAAAATGAGAACATATTGTGGAAGGTGAAGATTCAAAATCTCACTTTCCTTGAGTCACATCTCTTCTTTACCTCAATGAAGTTTCCTTTTCTAAAACGTAAATATTACTCTTTAGTCAACTGGCTAAAGAAGCTCTATAGAATCTTATTTTCCAGTAACACAGTGCTTTGAAGTGGGATGAGTGAGGGGAGGATAGGGAGAGGAGTGGATGAGGCATATCCTGTTTATCTTCTTTATTATAAGATTAATTTTTTCTGGAACGTTTGTGAGTACTGGACTGAAGTGCTCTGTAATACTGAGGACAGAGCATAGAAGACTGGCGGCTGTACCTGCCAAAACGGTCCAATAATTACGTATCATTTTCAGCTCCAAAGATTTGAATTTATTTTTATTTTGCTTTTGCACTAAGATTAGAAAGAAACCAGTCTTCTAACTTCACATATTGGAAGAATTAGTCTTCAGAATTCTGAAATAGACTGAATAGAGTTGGATGATTGGTGCCCTACATTGCTGACCTAGTTTGTCTTCTTTCTGTTTAGTTTCCTTGTAATTATGAACTATTAGAGCTGCCTGTGACTTCAAAAAACAATGTTTATGATTCTTTAAAATGAAACTTTAAGCTTCACGTGGGCATGTGGTCATAAGATTGTATTATTTTTCAACAAACATTTCCTATTTTGGTGGAAAGTTTCAGATTGCCTACTTTTATTGAGAAATTTTAAGTAATTATTTTAGAAAATAGTCTGTTGAAAAACAGTTTTATTTTGTGAAAGGCCATGGATGATTTTCTCATGGTCACTTAGTCTTTCACAAGATCATTATAAAATACCTTTCTAGCCTTGTTTCCTGACAGTGTTCTTCGTTGGTTCCCTGCTGTGGCTATGAACCTTCCAGCCAGCACCGGAATACTCTGTGTTCACTCAGTCAGCTGTGACTTTTCACTTGTAGATTCCTCCATGTGAATGCTCATCCCCTCTTTCCCTCATTTTTCAAGACTAAGCTCAAATGGTATCTTTATGAGAACTCCAAAACTTTATGTAAAAAGTCGTTGCTAAATTGTGACAATTAACAGACACTGTTATAATTATTTGTTAATGTGTTTATTTATCCCTATTGAATTTGAATTTATGTAGGACAAAACAGTATTGTACTACTGTTCTTTAAATTACTGATATTTAGTGTGGTACTGGGCATGAGTAAAGAATTAATAAATCTTTACTGAATAAAAAAGAGAGAAATCTTGGGCTGGTCTTGTGGTGTAGTGGTTAAGTTCACATGCTTCACTTCAGTGGCCCAGGGTTCTTGGGTTGGGATCCTGGGTGCAGACCTACACATTGTTCATCAGGCCATGCTGTGGCAGTGTCCCACATACAAAATAGAGGAAGATTGGCACAGATGTTAGCTCAGGGCCAATCTTCCTCAGCAAAGAAGAAGATGAAGAAGAAGAAAAGAAGAAGAAGAAGAAGAACTAGAAGAAGAAGAAGAAGAACAAGAACAAGAAGAATGAAATCTAAATTAAAATCCCAAATGCCAGCATTTTTTTCAACATAATGTACCTTCTATTCAGATTTTCACTATTCTTGCTATTATTTAATTTAACATTGTCTGGGAATAGCAAAGTGTATTTTTATTAGTGTGTAGGTCTGTGAAATATCTGATATTTGAGATTGTATTATTTCTAAATACTTACAGGTTTTAATTAACTAGTATAATATATGCTTTTGAAAGAATGGGTGCACCTGGACAAACTAATTTAATCTATCATTCCTTTAGACGTTTTTGGCACCTCTGAAATGAGTGATGGCAACAATACTTTACTGATTCAGTCTTAGCAGCCCATCACACCAGCTCACGTGGGATGGAGCTCTTTGGGTCATCAGGACATGGATGGACATCAAGTGGTCCGTTGATGGGAGACTCCTCCTCTCTAGAATATTCGTGCTCAACTAGGTATAGGAAAAGAAGGAATTGACTGCTTTTTCTCAACATGAAGCAAGAATTACTACCTTTTCCCCAAAGTGAGAACCAACTTCTAGTCAAAGAATTGCATTTGGAGATTATCATCACCTTATTTGGTTACAATAAAACCTAATACGCTATACAGAACAAGGCAGTATTTTCAATTATCATTCGTTCAGATAAATTTCACCATAGTAGGAAAATTACCCAGATCAAGAAATATATATGAAGGCTGGCCTGGTGGCACAGTGGTTAAGTGAGCACGTTCCACTTTGGCGGCCTGGGGTTCACCAGTGCACATCCTGGGTGCAGACTTGGCACCACTCATCAGCCATGCTGTGGCAGGTGTCCCACATATAAAGTAGAGGAAGATGGGCACGGATGTTAGCTCAGGGCCAGTCTTCCTCAGCAAAAAGAGGAGGATTGGCAGCAGTTAGCTCAGGGCTAATCTTCCTCAAAAAAAAAAAAAAGAAAGAAATATGATTTTTGCCAGTAAAGAAATTGTCTTTATAGGAAAATAATGGCTTGTTTGTGAAGAAAAATTTTCTGAGGTTACTTAGAAACTTTCTTACTTATGAAATAAATATGGTCTGTTTACTAGTATATTTATTTAGTACCATTGTGCATAGGGCATTGCTCACTAATTTATTAATTCTGGATACTACTCAAATGCAACCTACAGCCAGATTCTTCAACTTTGATGGAATTCTTCAGAATCATTAATATTTCTCTTATGTTTGCCAACATTTCAGGTAATCATGCGTATCCCCCACACAAGCCAGCAAATCTGTTAAGGTTCTATAGACTTCCAACTGTGTTTGCTACCTCAAGAACATTCAGTTCCTAAAAGTTAAAAACATACCTAAGCAGCTCATAAATTCTGGCTTTGGGTTTAAGCTGATGTCGGATGCCAGAGTCAATAACCCCCTAAAGTTGCTGTGATCTCAATTCCATGTCCTCGGATTAACCCACTTGACCTTAAAATGCAAATCTGCTACACAGGTGATTATCCAAGCTAGGTTCATTCTTGTGGGGAAGTGAAGGGTCTTCAGTTCAGATATACACAGAGCGAGAGATTCATTACTTTGAAGTTTGAAGGTTATTTTCTTTAAAATACTTGGAAATCCTGAAAGTAGTCAAGCCTGTGGATTTCAATATTGAAAGTGCATAGTAATCACCTGGGGGGTTTAAGATGACATTCAGGGGCCCCACCCAAGATAATCTGGTTTCCTACATTTAGTTGTAATCAGGATGCAGACCCTGGTGATTATGATCCAGGTGGCCCAAAGATCATGCTTTGGGAAACACTGTCTTAAACCTTAAAAACTCTCCTCTTGGAAGGTTTGGGAGCCAGTTGCAGAACCACTGGGATGCCCAAGAGATTCTTCTTGAGGGAGGATGATTCGGGGGAAGACTATGAGGACTGAGGAGCAGGGTACCGAGAAAGAAGAGAGAGCCCTAAAATTTTTTTGTTCACTTTAAAAATATTACCACTTGTTTTATGTGTTCATTATTCACAATGAGGGGTCATTTGGGATTATGATCATATTCTAGTGAAAAGTGGCTGTTGAAATAATTAAGGGAATAGACTTGACATCAATGAGGATTGGGTGATTTTGGTCATTGGTGATACCAAAGTGAGGTTCCACTCATTGTAGCCATCAAGCTTGTATCGCTGGACAGGACTTTCTATATTCTCTCCTTTATGCACCTCACAGAGGAGGAGAATGTACGGATGAAGACCGTAGCTGTGGTCAGATTTTAAAAGGATCAACCACAGGGAGCAGCATAATCTTGCTTATTAGGAAAGAATATGAAGCTAGACTCTGGCCCACAACCTCAGGCAAAGGTAGAAACCCAGTGGCAGCCCTCCAAGTTTGGATGTCAGTCCAGAGAAGAAGCTGCAAATATACACTCTTCTGTCATGTTCCAGGAGGAGGGCTCCAGCCATGTGTGAGCTTAACCCACCTAGGGACTTAGGAGTGGAGGACAGAAATGAGAAAATGAAGCGAGTGCTCAGAACTGTCGTTTTCGGTGAGTCACTCAGTTAGCTAGTGTCTTGTATGCCCTTTATTAGTTTACGCATTTATTTGTATGCTCACTCATTCTCTCATTTGTTGATTCTACTAATGTTTCTTAAGGGTCCGTATATGCCAGGCACTGTACTAAATGATGGAAATGAACAATAACTGTGGAATTTAGTCTAATGAGAGAAAGAGATGAGGATAGGTCATTACAGTACTGGATGGTAAGTGCCGTAAGAGGGAAATATGGGGTGCTATGGGAGCACAGAAGAAGGGAAGCTTTCTCAGGCTTGGGGGGATCCAGGAAGGTTTTCCCCTGGCAGGAGAATCTGAGCCCCAAGGAATGAGTATTATTGGTCAGAGTTGAAGTAATAGTGTTGCAGACAATGGAAATAACTTATGAGAGTCATAAAGCAGGAGAGGGCATGGTGTGATCAAGGAAGTGAGAGACCAACCTGTGCATGGGACACCTTGAAATCTTGGTGCGTGTGTAGCTAGGCTGCAGAGGTAAGCATGGACCCATCACTGAGTGTAGGGAATTTAGAGGTGAATAAGGCAGACTGCTGCCCTCAATAAGTTCCTATTTAGGAACTGCCTTCCTGTTCTTTCTTTCAAAAATTCTATGGACAAATTGGAAACATATTGCCCAAATTTAATAGATTCTGTTCACCAATTTGTTTGTATTATCCCAATACAAGCAAATCAAACCATATGTTTTATTGAAATCATCATTCTCTAATTAACCTTCAGCTAAGAAATATCAATAACAATGTTTTAAATAACATTCATGGACTCTGCCCATGTGTTGGACACTTTCTGAATGCTTTGCAAATATTCACGTATTTAATCCTTTTAAACAATGCTTTGCAACAGATATGGTTACTATTTTCCTATCATAGGTAGGGAAACAAAAGCATCGAGAGGTTAAGTAACCTGCTCAAGCTACATCAGCGTTATTCACTGCAATTGTGTAGGAAGGGATATGGGAAGTGCCCTCTCTTTTCTGAGGCTTAGATGCACACAGAAAGTTAAAAGCCACTCCAACTTGGGCATGGACTACTGTGTTTTCAGCATAGAAAGGGCAAAATTGAGACTGTGAGAATGAAAGGGAAAGACTAGATGTCTACTGCTCTCTCAATTCCTTGCTATTGGATTTCATTCCTGGCTGGCTCACCCAGTACCACGAAGCTAACGAGCTGTGTTCTCATTCTGACTCAGTGTGGGCCACACACTTCTCAGGCCACTTTAGTATGACAGCGATGAGAGGAAGGATGTTATTAGCAATCACCTGTTTTGTGTTCTTGCAAATTAAGAAATGTTGGATAAAAACCCTCTTTTTACTCAATTCCGGACAACTTTTTCAAATTGAAGCTTATATTTACTGTCATGAAAAGCAGACTAGAAATCCTGATACTTGACTGAATTTATTTATTATTAGATATTCTCTCATATGGCAATGTGGTGAAGTGGCTTGCAGCCCAGTACTGCTCATTTTTCCCTTGCTTCCAGGAAGTAGCACAATGATGGTTAACAGACATGGCTGTAGAAAGCTTTTCTTTTTAAAATTCCTGTGACTACATTGAATTGGATGCCAAATATATACATGCGTATAACTAAAAATGTGAGAAGCATGTATTTTTCCAGTCACATTTAATTGCATCAACATGGACTTCATATTGGCTTTTGCAGCAACAGTTAATGAGCCATATGTGGAAGAATCCAGATGTTGAGATTATATGCTCCTCAATCCATTATGCAAACTTCCATTTATGACAATGTCTCACATTGTGTGGAAAGGAGAAGAACTGCATCACCAATAGGGAAATGCAATCGAAATCTAATCACAGTGTTACTATTTGCAGATGCAGGGGGCATTTTCCTGCGGAAAGTGTTATTTTCAATATGAAGTGGTGGGGTTGGGAGGAAGGATTTGTGGCTTGTGCTTTCATGGAAGTCTTCTCATGGTTATTACTTACACGATCATGTGTTTGTTTCAATAACTCCAATCACAGTTACATTCATACATGCACATGCACATGCACCTCCCACTAAAACAGAGAAGAACACACTGAATGTTTTAACTGAGATATAACGTTCTAAGGGACGCAGAGTGGTTGACAATTCATTCCTTTAGGGACAGCTTCCTAAAGGGGTTATGGGGCTAGATTTTGAAAGTTGAGGTTTTGACAGTTGCACATTGGGAGAAGGTAATTATAAGAGGAAAGAATTTAATGAACCAAGGAGAGTTAATGAGGAAAAGGGAGAGTGTTTAAACATTTGCTGTATTCCTTTCAATATCTAAATGTTTAGATTCTTCTTTTTGGGACAGACCAGGGATGGGATATTTCAACCCAACAGGTTGAACTCCTTCAATGGTATCAAGCTGTAAAACCCAGTGTGCTCCAGTGGAAAGTCACTATTTTATCTGCTCCAACAACACTAAAACACGCATGTCTCTTTCCCCAAGTCCCCACCTGATTTGACATGTAGTCTGAGAAATAGGTAAGAGAGTCAGGTCTATGAGCATCATCATAGGATAACATAAACTTATGGATTTCTGAGGAGTAAGGAGAGAGAATAAAGCTTAGAAATGGTTGTATCAGGGAAGGCCATAGAAAAGAAGCAGTTCTCAGATCATGGTCACTCTTCTTGGTCTCTTCAGAGCAAAAATCAGCAAAAGCATTTTGTTCTTGGAATTATTAATGTTTGAGTAGAAATCAAGATAGAGTGACTTATTGATGTGTACTCTGGCTCTTTTCATCACAATCATCAGTACTTGTTTTAATTTTCTCCCTGCCTTCTTCACTCTTAGGACTCCAACTTTCACCTGATCAACTAACGTTTATGAAAGTCACCTAAATTTGTGTCTTAGGACATCTTTCACAGCAAAACTCCAGTCTCCAATTTCAAGCTATCTACTGGCACCCCAAACTCATCAGTGCAAATCTTAGCTCCTCATCTCACTTCTTCCCCTTTCCACATCCTTGCGGTCCTCAGCCCAGCTTTCCACCACCTGTTGATTCATCTCTTGGTCGCAGTAGTCTGCTACTTGTGCTTTATGGTTAAAGCTTTTCCCTCATATTCAACTCCTCTCTCTCTTTTGAACTTTAAAAGTCAGGTGGTTGCATCAGTGTTTTCCAGTTCTACCATTGAAATGACTCATGAATCATCTTTTCCTTTCAATTACAAGCACTAATGACATAGTCCGGAATTTCAAGTTCTTTTAGTGTGCACTGCAGCCACCTTCTTAATTGGTTCTTCTTAATCCATTCACTCATTCTTTGTAACTGTACACTTACTAAAACACAAGTCTGATGATGATGATGAAGGTGATAACAGTAGTTCAGTGGGGGAGAACTCTGACCTCCTACGCCATTGGTTTTTGATGGAGATTAATCAAGATAGTGTTTGTAAAGAATTTGACATAGTGCCTGGAATATAATATGGCCTGAATAAATATTGACTATTATGTCTCTCTTCTCCTTAGGGACACTGTAGGTGTATAGTCCAGTTCTCAAACCTCCCTGATTCTCCCTCAGATCAGGGGCTTCTCACATCTGTTCCTGGAACATTCTTCTCTCTTTTGCCTTATCTTCAACAGGCAACTTCCTATTCATTCTCCAATTTCTGTTCAAAATCATGTTTACATCTGGGTCTTCTCTGAGTATCCAGACCTGTTTAGACCACTCTGCTGTGTGCTCCTGCAGAACTTTGTTATTTGTAATCTTGAAGTTATTGTGTAGCGGAATAGACTGTCTTCATACCAAAATGCAGATGGGCAAAGAATACGGAGCATATTCGTTTTCTATAACTGATAGCATCTTCCTCAATGATCCCTGCTGTAGCAAGGAATTCTAAAATGTTGATGTTATGTCAATTTTTTTTCTGTGTAACTTTTTGGATGTCATTTGATTTCTTTGAGGTGTATGTCCAACTTTTTAGATTTCTTTCCTGCTTCTTGCTCCTCTCTGCAAAGGTCCCCACAATGGTCTTTTCTAGCTGACTTGACACTATCATGGCTCTTAGAGGCTCTGCAGACCCCTATAGCTTCAGCCACGTGCTGAAGCCCCCAATGAAGTCTCATAAGCTGTTACTTTTCCTGACTTTGGAAACCACTGCATGGCACACAGGGACTTCTGAGCCACACTTCTGCCGTGCAGATGCAGAAGGAGGTTCCAGGGTGTTACCTCAGACCTTCCTTCTGGTGAACCATGCTTGCAATAATCTGTAAGGGCCTATAAACTTCCTAGGCTCAAGGCAAGAAGAAGATGTGGCATTGGAGTTGTTGCATCCAGGGGAAAACAAATTAAAAAGGATATTTGAAAATTTCCCCTTTCAATCCAAGGGAGGGTGGGAAGGATAAGAGAAGATCCCATTTGGGGTTCTAAGAAGAGATCACCTCACACGATGCCTCTCACTTGAGCCTGGGGTGGTTTTGCAGTAGAAGTAGCAAGTGGGTTTAGTCAGAAAGAAGGTCCATGATCACACTCCTGATCTTTTTTTCCTCTCAAAGCATTTCCTGACTCTTTTTCTCTTGGCCTCCATTTTATCTTATGTATTTTTCTATCATTGAATCCACGCCATTTGTTGCACTTTTAAATGTCTATTTCCTCCTACAACATCTGGAAATATTTTTCCTTGTCACAACCCTGGATAGGGGGTGGGGTGGGGTGCTACTGGCATCCAGTGGGCAGAGGTCAGGAGTGATACTAAATGTCCTACAATGCATAGGACGGTCCCTCCAACAAAGAATTATTTGGCCCCAGATGTCAATAGTGCTGAGGTTGAGAAGTCCTGTTCTGGCATGTAAACTCCTTGAGGCGGGGCTTATGTACTATTTCTCTCTTCATCTCCAGTACCTCACACATTGTCTGGCACATAATGGAGATTTAATAATTGCCCATTTAATGAGTAAGTAAATGCATGAAGGCCATGAATGAATGAACATTAGACATTTAATTTTTGAAATTCTCTAAAATTCTCAACTGGTTTTGCTTGTTTTGGTTAGCATAAAATTAAGATGGGTAATTGAGCAGAATAATTATCCCACCTGCTCTCTTTAGGGCTGCACACACTGGTAACACTCCCAAATTTCATATACTTTATAAAGGAGTTGAGGGAGCTAACAAAACAAAATATTAACAATCAGCAGGACCCCTTGCTCATCCCCTCTTAACCCCTCAACAAACAGAGGATGTCACAGCCTGGGAAAGACTTTTCTTTGCTGCATCCCAAGAGCAAAGCATGCTCCTGGATACTTCCATTCAATGATTAAAAAGTTTCCCTAGAGATGATTCTATGAATGTAGCATCTGCTTTTGATAATGGGAATTGGCTGTGAAATTGTGGTCCACATGGCAAATGTGTGCCACTGCGTGGTTTGGTTGCTTGAAGAGCATCTTTTAAACAAACTCTGAATGAGAGAAATAGTGCAAAATGGTGGTTGTGTCAGTGGCAGAGTTCCGGCAAGAAGTATGCAAGAGACACAGTGACTCTGGGTTTTGATTATTTTCAGAGTTATCAATTATTTCTGTCTAGCAAAGCCATATCTCATGCCTACATGTCCACAGTGCTCACTCATAACTAGTTTGTCTAGTTTTCTTTATCATGCTGTCTTTCTGGCAGTCTTAGATATTCTTTAAAATATTTGACATTTCAGTCGATCCTTTGTCAAATTGACATGAGTGAAGAAAACAAAACATTTAAGAGATTAGGAATTATGATCTTCTGATTTGCAAAATTGTTCTTTGTATGAAAGGATAAACTTGGTTATGAGAGGTCTATTTTTATGTGTGGATTGCTGTTTTAAAAGTAAGTGTTCTACTGATATATGATAGAAAATCCAAGACAAGTTTTTAGATTATTGCTAATAAATGTATTAAAATTTGACTGTGGAATGAAGAAATTTGCAAGTGTTTATTTTACAGTATCCCTAGAAATTCATAATCACCACTTTCTTTTCACAAGAGAGAAATATTTGGTAAAACGGAGGGAAGAAATATGTGAGTCAATGAAGGCCTGTATCACATCAATAGCAGAGTGAGAAAGGAAGCATCTGAGAGTGGGAGGGAACCCAGCTTACTGCATGCTCACCATTCGCCAGCCACTTTATGACCTTTGATCCTCCAGCAACCCCAGAGAGGTCTCCAAGGGAAGATATTGATCCTTCATTTTATGGATAAAGACAATGAAGCATGGAAAGGCTGATTCACTTGCCCAAAACCACACATGCGGCACGTTGTATAATTCAAGTTTAAATTCCCATATATGGAAAGATTCCCTTCTACCAACCTACTGCTTTCTTATAAGCAAATAGAGAGGCTAGTGGTTTTCTACTCAAATTGCCTATTACCATCACTTGAGGAGCTTTTAAAGAACGCCGATGCCCTGGTCCAACCCCCAGAATAGCTGATGCAATTGTTCTGAGAGTGGAAGCCCAGAAATTAGCTCTTTTTCATGTTCCCCATGTGATTCTAAATTGTTACAAAGGTTGAGAGCCACTCGCCTAGGCCCTAATGTTCCTGCAATTTGTTTTATCCTTTGTATTTGAGCAAGTCTATTTATTTTGGACATCTCATGTATCTTTGACACGAAATTCACAAAGAATGAAATATGCTGTAATTTAGATGACACAGAGAAACTTTATTATTTTGCATAATAAGGCAGGATGTGTCTTATTAAGCCAGCTCTGTTAAGTGGGATTTATAATTTAAGATCATTGGGTTAATCACGAGTAAGAAAACCAAAGGTTAGCAGTGTGAAGGGTAAGAAATCTTTGTACTTTAGTACATCATATCTTTGGAATCAGTTACTGGAGGCCCAGCTCATCAATGGAGAATTCTTGAGAAAACTGAAAAATCACACATGGTTGACCAGGGCCATGAGCTAGTTAGTCCAGGTTCCAGGCCATGTAATCCTTAGTTCAGAGGTGACTCTTCAAACAATTGCATTTATTTAAAAAATGTATTCCTTATGTTGGAATGCCTTTGTCTGTGTTTTTCTCTCTAGGTTAAAGTGTTTGAAAGCTATACTGAGATGTTTTGTGTTTTGAAGTGTGGATCTAATGACAATATTTCCTTCAATGAGGAATGGGTCCCATGACTATGTCTTATTATACATGGAATCTACAAGTCCTCTGAAGTATCTTTTCTTCTTGTGTCTTCTTACCATCATTCTTAACACATGCTCTTTATTTTCTAAGTTTCTACTCTTTTCTTTTTTCTTTTTGTCTTTTTCTGCATCTTTTTCCCTTTCTCTCGACCTATATCTTAGGTCTACTGGGGATTTGTGACATCACTATCAGATTTGTCATCCTCACTGTGTTCTATAAGACTAAAGAGGTCAATTGTCCCTAGACTTAGAGATCAAATTCTGTTTTAGAATTAGTAGTTTTGTGTATTAAGGAAGACATACAACTGAGATTAAGATTTTGGAAACAAATTGCGTAAAACTGAAATTTAACAAAGGTTTGAGGTTATGCCTCAAAACAAAGTGCTATAAACTAACCTTTAAAAGAAAGTGAATTTAATGTGTCTGTCTTTTAAGGAGAAACTCTAAACCAAATGTGTCTACCAAATACTAAAAACTTAAGATGTGAGCAAGTGGATGTGTAATAAAATGAAATAAGGCAAGTCTGACCCAAGCATTTATTGAAAATGGAAACGTTAGTGTTCTTAAGAGCTTTATTTTTGCAATAAAAATGGTATAGTTCTTCAGTACGAAAACTCACATATTACAACTGGACAATGAATTTGAATTACAAAGTTCTTTGCATGCATTATCCCATTTAATAGCCACATCAGATTTATTGTCCTTATTTTGCCTTGAGATCTTTGAGACTTTCGACAAGGTGAAAGACTTGGGCTGTGAACTCAAGGCTTCTGTTCAGACCTTTCCTATAACATGACGTACCTTGTGATGACACCATCAGACATCAGGGGACATAAGGAGATGCAACTGAGATCAAATTTTAGCTCTTCCCTCCTGCCATGCTGCCACTCCCACATATACGGTCTATATAACAAGGACCAGAGGTTGCATTTTTTATAATTCAGATAACTGTAAGATGTCCCTATTAGCCAATCTCCTTCAAATAAAAATAAGTCATACGAATATATCCAGATTAAAAGAAAGAAAAAGCACAAGTCTTCATAAAACTTGAGAGGGCAAGCTGTCCACATTGGTCTCACTGTAAGAGAAATACAGCCCTACATTTTTTATTCTTTTCTAAAGGCAAGGTGATTTTTGAAGTCTTCCAGCCTGGCTGAGCCCAGTGAAAGCCTAGCTGTCAAGAATGCGGAGAGCAGAGGAGCCTGTCTAGAGCATGGAATCTGTGCTTTGTTAACATTGTATATCCACTCGCTGATCCTTCTCCCCAACTTTCTTCCTTCTCTGCTTGTACGTCTGTCATGGGCTCTGTTTACCTCCCCAGCCTTTATTCAATTCCTGTATCCTCCATCTAAAGTTTCCAGGTGTATTTTTATGTTTCATGGCATAGGGCAGCGTTGATGTATTATTGGATTAAAGTTTATAGGATAGAAAAATCTCTTTTTCTTGTTGTCATTATTCTTATATTTTTTTGAACATAGATCAATGGAACTGAGATTAGCTGTGACCACTGGTTGTAAAGTTCCTGCTAAGAAACTGTTATTGATATGCAATCTCCAAAGACTATAAAGCACCAGAAGTCCAAGAAGTATGGCTGTAACATGCCGCCAAAATGGTTATACACACATCCCTTTGGTTGTACTGTTGTTTCAGAATTTTTAGATGGAACTATTTCCTAGCAGCATTTTTCTGAAATTGCTTGGTTTTTATTTGTATTAGGACTCATAGTTACGTAGATCATAAATGATGTTTATTACACTTTTAGAAAAATCTTTTAGCAACTACTGCAAATGAGCAGCTCATTGTGATCTCGTTGGCTGTACTTGACTTAATGTGGTGGTAAAGGTGAGAGGTGAGAGAAGAATAAGCCACCTCCAGAGTGGGCACACAGAGGTGTTAGACAGTTTTGTGACTTTTAAATGTGTGGCCCCTGCATGTGTGGTTTATAGGGAAGAAAACTAGAACATTGCACAGGACATACATAGCTCGTAATTGAAAATTGTGTCCACAGCTGATGCCATCTGAGGAGAAAGTTTTGTGGAGAAGGCAGCATTTCATCTGGAAATTCTAGTCTAGTTTGGACTTTGATAGGTAAAGGTGCAAGAAGAGAGAGAGTAGCAAGACTAACAAAATAGGACAGTGAATACAAAGTCAGAGAGGTGAAAAGATCCTGGAAATTGTCCACTTGGAGCATGAGACTCAGTTCCCTTGGAGTGTGGGATACGTATGAACAGGTTGTTTTGAAAAATGAGGTTGGAAAAGTTGCTGTTGATGACTGTGTTCCCATGTGCTGTGGGAAATGATGTGCTATTTCTCTGCTAGTAGAGCACTGGGAGATGATTTTTTGGTATGAACCCCGAAGCTTGAAATAGTTCATCTGGAATTTATAGATCCTCTGCTCCAACTTACTCTCTTCAGAGATGGAAGTGGCATTGTGTACTGATTATGACCAGAGTGTTGGAAGTAGGGGGTGGAGGGAAAACAGACTCCTCAGATCGACACCATGATTTACTAGCTCTATGAACTTGGATGAATTACCTAACTTCCCAATGCTTCATTTGCCACATCTGCACCATCGAAATGAAAGAGTTGTTGTGCGAATAAGGGAAACAATGCATGTAGTACTTAGTGGCTAGAATATAATAAATGCTCAAAAAATGTCTGCTGTTATTATTACTGTTGTTGTTATTATCCATGATTTCAATGCTACCATCTCTTACTCTTCCTTGCTGTGGTTTTATCGGAATTATACGCGTTAACTAGAGTCAGTGGTCAACTGTCCTGATTTCAGGGCAATCTGGTAAAAAGTCCAAAGCACAGAAACTCACCCAGGAGTTAGCAGTCAAGGCCCTGAAAGAATTGCTCACCTGTGCCACACTTCCAATAGTAATCTCTGTTCTGCAATTGGCTGCATTGCTCTGGCTTCCAGGTATGGGAATAGTAGGAGTAACATAGAACTAGGTAGATTTCATCCCCAGACTCTCTCCCTTTTGAATGTTGCTGACATCGGTATTTTATAGAAATCTTAAGGCAGTTTAAATCTAAAAGAATAAGGCACTTCCTTTCTTTCCAACCATTAAAGTACTTTTATTAAATCATCAGATGAGCACTTTCTAAGGGAAAAAATAGTTTATGTGTGGTTTGGATGCTAAGCATTGACTCAGCGTCAGGCCTATGAAGGAGAAGGTCAAGCTATGCCTGCTGACACACAAGTAATAATAATGGAAAAAATAAAGACTGTCCCAGGTTTGCTAAATGAAGCCATACGTGTGGAAAAGCACAATACACCAAACTCTTTTTCTTTTTTCAAGATTATTCCCTCCATTGCCCACCAGCATTGTATCTTTTCCCTTCAAATACATACATTTTCCCAGGTTCCACTGTTGCCATTGCCTTTTCCCATGGGTTCTATATTTTTGTACAGCGCTAGTCATAGTTAGGTAATACTAAGCAGTACTGCTGAAAGCAAGCCATTTGAAATGACTTTTTAGGCTAGGAATTTCATAGAGGCTATATGTTTCCTCTTACTTTAGGGATTAATTACTTTTATAATACAAACAGTGACTGCAATATAAGCTTTGAGAGACTGACTCACTGAGGAAACAAGACAGGTTTGGAAAACGGATCCCTTGCCATTGACGCACATGGGAGAATGTTTTAAAAAATGGTAATCTGAGAAATTTAATTGCCACATAACAGTTCACATAAAACTGATACTATCAGTAAGTGGGCCATAATTAAATATTCCGTGATTCGTGTCAGTGTCAAAGGATTGTGTTGCACAACCAGGTGTTTTGATTTCTTGAAATGAAGGAAAAGAAAAGGAAATGAATTTTCAGTCATTTAGTGTAGTTTTCCTCCCTGGAGATGTCATTCTGCAGAGCTACAAAATGAGTTAAGGATGACATGATAAATTTAGGAGATGAAAAAGCAAGGAAGTCATGTTTACCTACTGTGTACCACCTTTGTAAGGTTGAACCCTTTCATCTTTTTGTACCTCATTTTTTTCCATTTCTAACACAGGAGGGACTGTTCCGGGCCAGCGCTCTGAGGGGCTACCCAGAACCCCTTCAGGGACCGCTACCGATGGAGGCTGGGAGAGGAAAGGAACCCAAGTGGATTTCAACCATTGGCACAAAGCCATATTTTATGTAAGACTTTTATTTAGTTTGAACAAAGTATTTTTTGGGAGAAAATAGTTTTAAACCAATGACCGCTAGATGATTTCTAGGTCATTTGCAGCATTAACATCGTCATTTGAATCTGTCTTC
The DNA here is from genome assembly GCF_021613505.1 of Equus quagga. Classification (NCBI taxonomy): domain Eukaryota; kingdom Metazoa; phylum Chordata; class Mammalia; order Perissodactyla; family Equidae; genus Equus; species Equus quagga. The sequence goes on from NW_025802777.1 coordinate 13,980,466, forward strand.
AATGACTCCTTGGAAGCACCTAAGCCAGAGGAAAGGAAGAGAAAGAAAAAAGCAAAGACATTGATTCAGTTAATAATCCTTAAAGAGGGCCCTCTTTCATTAATTTTTTTCTTTAAATATTTATTTTTATTATCTTGAAAACAATACGTAGAGTTGTGAAAAGGTAAAAGAAACGTTTCAGACATACATGCATGCTTTCATAGATCTGCTTCTCTTGGTAGCTTTTCATTTTTAAGGACAAGTTGCTGAGGCAAGTACCCATTCTTCTATTTCATTATTCATTATTCATTCTTATTACTTGGCTTTCCCAAGTAATAAACCCGCGTCTTCTTTGTGGCTTCTTTTCCTGTGTCAATATCGAGATCATTCTGTCAGCCAAGAGATCCTACAGCCTAGGAAAGCACGAAAGCTAAGACTTGTGCTCGTAGATGCTTCATACACATAAATGCAAAAAGAATGCTTAAACACCCATCTGCTTCCTTTTTGGTCTCATTACATAGTTACATTTGAAGGGCATTTGCTGTGAGTGTTTGTGTGTGTCATGGGAAGAAAAGTAGAGGAAATGGGAGGCAATTTAGTGTGCTGGAAAGTTATGGAATTCCATGTTTTGTGTTGCGTGGATGATGCATCCTAGATTTAGTGACATTATTGTGCAACTTTGCTCAGTCACGGTTTTCCTTGAGGTGAATTTGGTGCAGCTTTTCCATTTCAGTGTTCAGGGCATGACAATGTGTGCTTCATAAACTTGTCTAAGAGGAAACTCTGACAGATTACAATGAGCAAAACCAAATCCACTCTCCTAACATAAAAGTATAGAAGGCTTCTCAGTGGAGCCTATGCCATGAGAATCTGTCTCATTCTACTCCAGCTGCCAAGGGAGAAATGACAACTGTCTGCCAAAGGTTTCGAGAAAGAGGAAATTTGCTCTTATTTCAGAAAATCTACCTTTGTACAATATTCAAACTATACTTACACTCTTGACTTTACGTATGCTTGCAATAATGACCTTCCTCATCTCCTGTTACAGCTGCTGCCACAGAGCTCTCACTGTAGACTCAGCCAGTTCTTAAATCTTGGCGACTTACGCTTTCTCTGAGATTCAGTCACCTGTATGTTATAGAGTAGCTGGTTTTGCTTTGCAATTGGTCTTACTCCTAAATTAGGCTCTGTTTGCTTTGTGTCTTTTGTCCAAATGTCCGTCATACTTGGAGAGGCAATATGATAAGTATACAGAAGGAAAATCCTAGATTTGACTTGGAAGACCTGGACCTGACTATCCCCCTCTTTGGTTGTGTGGTTTGGAGCAAGCCACAACATTCCTTGCCTAAATTTTCTGATCTGTAAAATGGGGTAACATCTATTATCTTCTCCCCAGCACTGTTGAGTTGTCATAATGAGATGCTTTGTAAACTCCACAGCAGTAATCAAATTATTGTTACTATTATTATATTTCTAGTTATTGAGTTGCTCTCATTTTTTGGTTGCCCAAGGCTAATTTTCTCTCCAGGAAATTTCTGAGACCATGAGGTGTCATCCTTTTACTCTCCAGATCCATTCTCCATCCTCCCTCCCTGCTTTACCCCAAGGCTGACCAGTATGGATTGTGTCAAAAGTTTCCTTGTCTCCCTGTTTCCTGTTGCAATGGGCCAAAGCACTGGGCACAGGCAGAAGATCAGAGGGAGGCAGAAGAGGGAAGGTGGGATATTTAACCAATGGCTCCCAACTTGCCAGGTCACCATGGATTGGCTGCCCCTCTACGGAAGGCTCCTGTCGGATGGCTTTCTCTTTGGGCTCTGGGAACCTTACTCTACTCCTCTCCCTTTATATCTAGGAGTAGTAAGAGCTCCCCACTCTTGCTACACCTGGGGCACTGTGCTACCATTTTTGGCTTTACCCATACCTTTAGAAATACTTCTTTTATTAAACTCACCTGAAATTACCCAATCTGAGAGTGCAGTTGTTTCTTGCTTGGAGTCTGGCTACTCTAGTCATTGAAGAAGACACACAATACGTAAGCATATTTTTAAATGGACAGTTTATAAAATAGTTAATTTTAACGTTACTTACTATTACTATTAAAGGAATAAACCACTACACTTTATTTTCTTCAACAATCTGAATAAGAAGTTAAAAAATATGTTACTTTAGTACAGAATTTGGCTCAGTTGGCAACACACAGTGGGAAAAAGCTGCTTTAAAGATCACAGTGGCTGATGGCTATAGAACAAACGGGAAGTTTTGAGAAGACAATGTCACTATGGTGTTGATTGATTTCATGTGGCTTTGAGCTTTTCTGGCACTACGAAGGTCACTACTGTATATGGTTTGCATATGATTTGTGTGTAATGCCAGGATGCAGCTTCCTTCTCTCAATCTCTTAAGTTCACTTGGCATTGTGATTGATTCAGGAGTAAGGTCTTAAATTTTTGGCAAATAGGATTGCCTAACTTCTATTTGTCCAAGAAGTAGTGCATACAGTTAAAAAAGACTCTTGTTTTTTTTCAGCTAAGTAGTCCAAATTAGATTGTATTCTGGGCTTGAAGAATTTACGCTCTTATACTGGATCATTGGTTATTTGGTATTCTTACACATGTAATATCACTTTTCCTTAATGCATATGTTCTCAATAAAAGGTAAAAGTTCTATTGCATTTTGAGGAAGAGTCAACGTATTTTAAAGATAGCATTTTATTAAAACCTTCAATAGTGAAGAGGAGTAGACAATAATAAACAATTATTTCAAAACAGAGTTATCTGAAATCTTCTCTTGATTTCTTGGTGGCTACATGATAAATTTCAAATTTTCTGGTTTCATTTTACCAAACTTGCCTCTTGCTATTCCTTTCAGGTCTTCTGTATACAGCCAATGGGACATGGTGAATTCAGTGGAAAATAACACAGTAGCTCTGTCTTAATACCTAGGTTTAGATTTCTGTAAACCTTATGTGGGAAAATTTCAATCCAATGGGGAAAAATAGAATTGAGGAAAGGAGATCATGAGAGAAACTATCAAAATTCTGATGAGTACAGTTTATGTTTATCAAAGTAGAACCATAAAAACAGCCCACCAAGTAATGTACCATTGCACATACCTCATTTGGTAATTAGCAGCATGGATTGGAGAAACATTCCTGTATCATCCTTTGATCACCTGTAACTCCTCAATATCTCCTTTCTCCATATGTTAAATATAATTATTATAAAATTTTTTTTTGTTCTATGCCACGAAAATGCAGTGCAGAAGTTTTCCTGTGTCAGTCCACCATCTACATTTTCAAGGCCTTTCTGATTTTCTGACTTGAAATTATCTTTCATCACCCTGGTTTCAGTGTATTTCCCAGACATTCACATGCGTGCCTGAGCTGGAAAACAAGCTTGGGGTAGTCTTTATTTCTCAACCCCCATGTCCCAATGCAGGGCTGAATGGTGCCAATTCTGAACATGATAACTGCATAACAGCCCCTCTCCACCTATAACCTCGGGGATGTTTCCACCCGTAAACCAAAAAGTGCAATTACAAGGCTTGGGATAGCCCTCCCTCCGCTCCCCTTCTCTCTCCTGCAGTTTTATTGCGTTGCCTCTCCTTTTTCTCTACCTTATGATTTATTGTGGCTTCCTTTCCCCAACTTCTGGTTTCCTATTTCTCTAATTATCTGCAGCAGGAAGAACCTTAAATTCATGTGCATGGAAACCAAAATTCCCCTGAGGACATACTGTGTAGCATGAATCCATCTGAACTAAAATTTCACCCAAGGAGAACTTGAGATTGGACATGAGTGATTATTCTATATATTTTTATAGGGTCTCCTTGCCCTTGCTCATGATCTTGCCTCTTCCCAAAACAGTCTTTTTACTCTTTGTCATCTGGAAAACGTATATTCATTCCTTAAAACCCAAGTCAGATGCCACTTCCTCTAGGAAACTTTTCCAGCTCTATCAGGCAGAATTAGTCAACTCTTCTGGGGCCAGATAGCCCTTTGACCTCACATTTGTTACAACAAGAACATGTCTTCTTTTCAACACCTAGTATGTATTTGGCATTGACCACACTGTATTAGTACATGTTTGCTTGTCTGTCTCACTTAGTTGACTTTGAACTTTTCCAAAGCAATGATATTTTTGCCTTTTTATATGAGGCTCAGAGTTAAGATGCTGCTGGGTATCTGGCATAGAGTGAGAATAAATGTTTGCTAATAAATGATATGTGAATATTTGAATGAGTACATTAAATGAATTAGTAAGACTGTTCAGTAGACAGATGTCAAAACTAAGGTTCTGAATATGTATATAAATAATATATATTAATATATTAATAAATATGTATATTTATAAATGTTAATTCTTATCTTTACCCCTACTGAATATATTTTCATCTTTAGGCTGTATTAGCTGGATTGCAGATAGCAACCGTGTCTCTCATTCTCATCATTATACCCCCAGCTCCACAACCCCGGTGCCCAGTAGGCACTTAGTACAGATTTTTAGAATTTAAGAATAAAGAATAAAAAGGCAAGGATGTAGGATGGAAATAACTCAATCTTAAGCCTTGTTTTTTTTTAAATGGAGACAAACACTTTCAATTTGGTTATTCTTTCAACCCAAGCTGCGTCTCTCCTAAATCTGTATCACTTTCAGAAGTGAGTCAACGTGGAAAAAGTGAAAGTGGAGATATAACCTGGTCAGAGTTCATCAGAAGAGTTTTGTCTGGAAAATCCCCCTCAACACATCAGAAACAAATGGTTTGAAACAAAGATGAACCCGGGGATGGAACTGATTAGCACATTTAAAAACTGCCTGGCAACAGCATACATCAGTTGATTCTTTGACAAATGCATTGCTTTGCCTTTTCTTCTCTATAACTGGTTTGTTTTTGAAGGAAAAGGGGTATTCTGCTGAGAGGAAAAATATATTTTCTCATTGTGAGTACTCATCTTTCTTATTTCTGTTAAAATTATAGTTATTGATTAAAATCCAAGCCTCTTTTGTGATCATGATGTTTTGTATGATATCTACAGGTACAAATACTCCGTGTGTTAAAGAAACACATGCACAAACAAAACAGCACATGCTGTACTCACAGCCAGTTACACAGAATGCTCATGCAGGCATCTGTTGCTTATTAATTTTCTTCCTGTGATTTGCATCATTCTTTTGAAGAAGCTCCAGCAGCCTATTGCTTTGCCCAATTGTTTGTAATGTCTATAAATCAGGGACTTGAACCAAATGAAATGCCTAGGTTGTGTTTGCAAAATATTTGGATGTTCAGGTTTTATTTTAGTTTCCTAGCTTTAGAAAACATATAGCTTAAGCTCTGAATGAAGCTTATTTTCTGGTTACTCCTCTTTTGGGAAATTGTTACTTTTTCAGCCAATTAGTCAGTTCAAATCATGTTTTGGCGTATCTTTCAGTTTGTTTTTAAGTTCCTGCTGTAAACGTTGACAGTTTTTCTTTCTCAGGAATCTTATGACTGGGCAAAACAAAACACAACTTTATCAGCTACATTCTTAGAGATCAGATAACAGTGCCCAGTGACCAAGCCTATCTTCTAGCACTTGTTTTAACATTCAGTAATAAGATTTTTAACAATAGCTATAGTTCAATGACTAAACTATGTTCTGTTTTGAGGTCTTAGTGAGTTGAATTTGGAATATGGGAATTTCTATTAGAAATCCTGGTGAAGTGGACAAACTGGGAAGGAATCCAAGATTTCATGCTTGATTTATTGACCGTGTGCGTCAACAGCATGCTTTTAATTCGAAGAGTGACTTAAAAATACTCAGAATCTGTACTTAGGTCAATTCTGAGTCTATATTTTGTGTCACAGACGTTATCTCCAGCATTCTTCCTTCATTTCCCCGTCACAGTTTTATAGAAGGATGTGGTAGACAAGAAATTACAGCTAACAGCGTGAGTGAATCAGTTACACGAAATGTTTATGAGAGGCAGTGAATAACACAACCTTAGGGGGAAAAATCCCCGTGTGTTTTTGCTCTTTTTTTCAGAGATTAACGTTGATGGACTAGTTGTCCCAACTTGATACCTAGGCAGGCCTACACAGTGTGACTGCAAGTCTGTAGCAATTTTGACTATATTTCTTATTCATGTGACCTTGGCTTTAATGTAGATATATATCCAAAGAGCATGCATTTTTAGGTGAACAAACTATTTCAATGATTAAGCTACTCAGTTAAACAACGATACTAAATGTATTGTTTACACTAAAAGTGACTGGTTAATACTATTTGCATTTGCATAGAACTAAACAGTTTGCAAAATATTTTCACCTCTTTGACTCACTTTAGTGGAAGAATAGGAATTATTAGACTCCTTTTGTAGATCAAGACCCCAAGGATCAATACAGCCCATTGATTCACGACCAAGGTTAAAAGAAAACCAAGATTCCAAGACTTATATCACAGTCTCTTTTTTTAGTGTCTGAAAATATGCTCATTTCATAAGATACATCAACTTAACTTATGTAGCCACCTGTTAAGAAGTAGTTTTTAAAACTTGGACTTCTGTGTCTTACCAGCAAAATGGAATTCGAAAGTAATTACTACAAGGCAACAAAAGATCCAACAAAAGAAGTGCCTTCAGAGTCCTGAAAGGAAGACTTCATTCTCTCCACAGGACATTCTGTGCATTGTGCATCAAACATTTTCTTAGGAACCATACCAAGAATTTGGCAATTGGCCTCGGAATACTTACTTCATTCCAAACCATCCTATTTGGTGAACAGAATCAGTCAAACTGCTTGGTTTCTTAGGAACAAACCAGTAAACTAAAACAGAATCTCCCAAACTGATGTTCCAATGAATACTAGCTCTGGCGAAGATGTCACTAGGTATTTTAAGAACAAATTGCAGAGGGTCAAACAATTTGGGAGAAAGATGCAAATAGATCCCATTCCAGGAGATTTAAATGACATTAGTTCTGAAGTAAATTGCTGTGAAATGTTTTTCTAGTGTTTCTCAAACTTATTGGAATACAAACACACACAAATATATGTACATACATATATAAGGATATATATTAATTATCATTTATACATTTATTAATAAATTTTAATAACTCAAGGAACCAACTTTGAGAAATGTTAGGAAAAGGATTCACTTATTTACTAATTGCCTTAACTTTGCATTATCATAGCATTTTATAAGATTTATGGATTCTGCTATATTATATGATTTTAAATATTACTGTGTAACAATCAAATCAAACATTTAAAATATAAATGAAAAAGAGTTTCAAAGTACAACAGGAAAGCCTTTTTTTAGTGCACACGAATTCTGCTTATATGATGTTATTCCACTCCTATAAAGAACCTTCAGTGTCTGAATTTCCTGACTTAACTCCTCAACCTGAAAGTCTGGTCCTCTGACATCTGGGCCCATCTACCTTCTCAACTTGTTTCTTTTTCTTTTTTTTTTACATGGTTGAACTCACCACCACCAATCAACTGGTATAATAGATCTCTGTAGACTACTTCATCCAAAATCATCACAATACACATTTTTCTCAAGCTCACGTGGAGCATTCACCAAGACAGACCACACTTTGGGCCATAAGACATACCTTACATTTAAAAGAACAGAAATCATACAATGTCTGCTCTCAGATCCACATGTTGCTTTATTACATGATCACATTTTGGAATAATATCCTTCCTTCCTCTTTGGTGGGATCTGAATTCTTTTACAGCTCCTTCCATTTGAGTCCTTGTGTCCACTAGACCCTCAAGTGTCAGGTGGCAGGCCCCAAAGCAGTCGCAGGTCATGGCTAAGTTAAGACTTGGAGGTCCAGCCATCCAGCACCTCCAAGGGCAGCTCTCCCACGGAAAGGCTGGCCTTGCTTGTTATCCGGAGGGTGGCTGACTCACGATGTTCCATGCTGTGTGCCCTGGCTTTTGTTCCTTCGCCTGTGACTCAGTTCCTCCATGCTGTCTCTACATTTAGCTTCATTTCTCCCAGCTGTGACCCGTGTTCCTGGTTTCATCCCTGGCTTCCAAGTCCAGTTAATGTTTTTTAAGAGACTTTTTCCCTTCTTATGCTTCTGACTTGTTGTTGATATGTCTTCCATGCTTAGCCCTCTGCCCTTGGCCATGACTCTGACTAACTGGAAATTGCTGATCAAGGGCTGGAGGCTACTTCCTTGAGTGCTCTGACTCTTATGGTCCTGGCACCACGATGACCTCATTTGTGCTGTCACAGTAGTGATATTTTCTTTTTCTGAATTATTACTGCACACGGGCCCTGTACTCCTTACTTACTTACTGTTTGTCAAAAAGTGCTTTCTCTAATGAACAAAGCCTTTATAATGCAAAATATTAGACTAGGTTTAAGGGATTCTGATGATTATGGATTATACTGAAATAGAGCTCAGATCTACATACTGTTAATTTCAGTGAATACTGGGCTCCTTTAAGGTGTTCTTGTGTTCTTTGTTAAATTACATCACAAGTCGTTCTTAGTCTCTGGCCTAGGTCTGCCTGGTCCCAAGGGGGCAGATCATAAGAGATCATAAGATAGAAGGTGAATATTTCTCATTAGGGAGTATAATGCTGGCATTGCAAAGTGGTTCTGTAAGCCAAGGCTTTGTAGGGGGATGAGGATGACAAGAGACCCGGAAATGCAAATGAGAAACGACGTGCCTACCTCCTTCTGATTCTTTCTTATCCTCTCTTTCCTCAATATTACACACTTTTAATGAGCAAAAATGCAACAAATACACTGAGATGAGAGATAAAGCAGAAATGATCAAATAATGTCTCCAGGAAAGTTTCTATTCTGCTTCATGTTATGCAATGATGGAGAGAGAAAACTAAGACATGTTATTTGTTAATGAGCTAATTCACATTAAAAACTGTCCAAGGAAAGCATGAGCATATTTGTTCGTGTCCAACATAAGTAGTAGAGGAGATGAATGTACTTGGGGAAGAAAAGTCGGAAACTAATTAGTGAAGAGAAATGTCGTGATTTCTCTAAGTTCGGTCGCCCCCAATCCTTCCCTTGACTATCCCTCAGCCCACCCTCCTCCTCTTCCTCTGGCAGGAGACAACCTGTGGCCTGTAGGGGTGGATCCCAAACTGGGTTCCTTCGGCCAAGTGTACAGAGCTTCCGAATTGGGGGGAGAATCCTGGAAGCTTTTGCCACTGCTGACCTCTCAAAGTCTAAGGCCATAAAAAAGAGCAGGGCCTCTGCTGCACAAAATGTAAGAAGTAGGCATAGTTTACAGGCCAGACTGTAGTGGAAACAGACAAGAGTAAAAACGTGTGTAATCCTTTTATAGAAGTGAATTTAACAAGAATGGAAACAGACCATACAGTCATACTTAGTACATTTTATCCCTAAAATGGGTTTTCAATCTTTCTATTTTCTACCACTTTCCAGACTTTTCTATAGCAAACAAAACGTGAGTCATAATGGACTAATATATAATGTTTCATTTTACAACCGATTTATATAGCATAATGGCTTTCAGACTTTGAGTGATCCCAGTGGGCTGTGTTCTGAAAACACTTCCTCCTTCCTTCTGGTTATTGACTCCGACAAGCCCATTCTGCCCTGCTTCTCAGCCTTCTGTGGGTCTCCTGTCCATATGGTACTCAGACTTTGCCAGAAGAAATAACAGTCCAGGGGTTGCCATATGTCCCAAGTAGGGCCAACTAGAGTAATGTTTTTAAGTTAACCTATCAACATGTGGAGAGAAAACTCTCTTTTTCATTCGGGAGGATGTGAAACTGGGTTGCTCGCAAACATGTTTCCTGCTAGGTGAGAAGATGCAAGATGCCAAGCAAAGACAGAGCTGGGAGATGGATGCTGAAAGCCCTTTGGTTCCTGATTCCTGTAGTTTTTCCTTCCATCTTGTGGCATTCCAGCTACATGAGCTATGAATTCCTTTTAAACTTGTGATAATTTGCATAGGACTTTCATTACCTCCGATGAAGAGGCCTAATATAATGTGGGGTGATACATGTAAGAAAATGTTGAGCTCGGTGCACCTCACCACATCTGTGTATGGGAGTGAGGGGCGGGGAGGTAGGGAATAACCTCAGAGCACGTCCCAACACTGACTTAAGTAGCATGCATTTGGGCATGTGTACTTCATTTAGGCTTGAGCCCCTCTGAAAATAGGACCTGAGACACATTTATCTTTACACCACATGGCCTATCACCATGGGCACAGGATGAACGCTCAGTTAATGCTTAATGGGCAAAATGAATCGAGGAATGAAAAAAGAGATACCCCTTAAACTAACGTCTGGTTTGATACCATTGGCTTTGTCGAAAGTGTAGATTTGAGGTCCATTTTGCAGCAAAGCTCACTATCTCTTCTGTTAAAATCCAGAAATCAATCTTTTGTGGAGGTGGGTGGGAGACTGAAAATTTACTTGTGACTTTATTCAGTCCAGCAACCTCCAAGTGAAGAACATGGCTTTAGAGGCAGTCAAGTGATTTTTATTTCGAAAATGAGTCTTAATTTTACCTAACATGGTCTTTAGGAGGATTAAGGGAAAAATCTATCGATCAATATTGCCTGGCACAGAGTCAGTACTCAATAAATTTAAGCTATAACTTGAAAAACAAACCTACAATAAAAAGCAAACAACACACAAAGGTCATGGAGTTCACTCCATCGACAAGTTGCTTATCAATCATCAAAGTTTATAAATGTCCAGATCTTATCCCCTTAAAATATGAGATCGCACCCAAGGAAGAATGGGCCCTACTGGACACTTCTCCATCTCCTCTTCTTGTTTCGGTTTGTGTACAGCTTTGTCTCGGTTTGTGTACAGCTTTGTCTCTGTTTCCAAACTCCAGAGTTTGAAATGTAGATGGGTGAGGCAAGGTCACTGGCTGTGCTGGGGACACAATGACTGCCATATTGTTATAGCCCCCTGCTTTCCTCCATACAGGGGAGGGCTCTGGTCCTGACAGTTTCTGCGAGCTGGGAGCAACCAAACTTCTTTAGAATTGAGCCAACAATTCTAATTTACTTCTCTTTCTCCTCCTCCTATGACTTCTATGACAGGCACGCGCTGAGCTCTCTTGCTCTCTGACTTCTGGTTGAGTGCAGCCAACCAGCCAAGGGGAGTCTCCAATGAGAGATCTGAAGATGGAAGAAGAGAAAGGATGGGATGCTGAGTCCTCTGGCTTTCTCCCTGCTGGGCTGCAGGATAGGACTTATTTCTCACTTTTACTGCAGGCCACCAGTCTCTAGGCAAGCAGCCTCTCCTACACCTACCGCTAAAAGCCACAGATTACCAGGTTCTGGAAATTGCTTTCTTACAACCCACTTCAGCTCTAGCTCCTCATTTTTTTGGCTCGGGTTGTTTCAAAGCTCCTTTTTGGTTTCTGTTAACCCTGCCCACTGTTTGTAAATAGTCCCTTCATTTAACTTTTCTCAGTTACTCCATTGCAGTGTAGCATCCTCATTGATACAGAGCCTTTTAACTGCCAACACATTTTGCTTAGGTAAATGATATCATTTAATCTTCACATCAATATCTTTTAGTGGTACATGTTATCTAGATAAAGAAACTTGAACTCAGAGAGTTGTATTAACTTTGCAAAGGCATCTATCTAAGAGATGGAAGAGCCTGAATTTAAATTCAAGTCTTCAGCATCCTAATGCAGGCCTGTAACCACTACCCCATGGTGTCTTCTCCTCAGCAGATGCAAATGCTTCCACCAGTTGAAAATTCAGAGGATATATGTGCTTCTGTCCAGTGTATCTGAGAGAAGACCTTATTTGGCATAACAACTTTGTCTATTGATAAAAGTCTTAAAAACTGTGTACAGTTCAAGTTTCTGAATGCGCATACTCAGCATTACCTAAGTGCTCACTTTATTATGTCTTAAACTTGATTACTAGAGTTTTAATCCCGTTTTTACCCATACTGGAATAATTGTTAGAAGAAATTTAATTGACCCACACTGAAGTATATTTACCCGCAAATCTTTACAAGCATGCATTTTTTTCTGTAAATGTATTCCGTACTGTCTTTATTTCTAAAAACTTGAATCAACCTTGACCCGAAATTATTATTTTACTTGCATGTCTGAATACCTAAATGCCCACAAACTTATAACAACATTTGTCAGTCTCAATTCTAAATTTGACAAAAATTTATTATTTTTCCAGTCCTCTATTTTCTCAAAAGACTTCAGTCCAACTGGCACTGGTCAAGAATGAAATTTACATAATTAGTCCCTTTGGCTTTTGTCTGATAAAGCCAAACATTCTAACTTTGGTGATTTTCCCTCAAATACCATTATTTTATTTCACATAACAGATACTTGAACTTATCCCCATAATTTTCTTTACTTTCATTCTAAAGTTTTCTTAGGTTAATCAATCATTGCTTCCTCTCATTTCTTTGTGGTCTTGAACTGTCTGGCCCATCAATGAGCATTTCCTTCACTAGAGTCTCTCACAACAATAATCAAAGCATAATTCTCCACATCCTCTGCCAGGAGCTGTACTGCTGCTAAATTCCTGAAAGGATAAATTCAACCTGTATTAGATTATCTGCCACCTAAGTGATTATTTAAAGTCAGGAAGATCCTGGTGATATCCCCAGTCTTTTTCTTTTTTTGCTGAGGAAGGCTGGCCCTGACCTAACACCTGTTGCCAATCTTCCTCTTTTTGCTTGAGGAAGATTGTCCCCAAGCCAACATCTGTAGCAATCCTCCTCTATTTTGTATGTAGGACACCACCACTGCATGGTTTGATGAGTGGTGCCTAGGTCCACACCCAGGATTTAAACATGCAAACCCTGGGACACTGAAGTGGAGTGCACGAGCTCAAACACCACGCCACCAGGCCAGCATGATATTATCAGTCTTTGAACACCCCAAAACAAAGTTAATTTCTATTCTCCGGTTACTAACAAAGCAATGTGCAATTTCCAAATCAACTGAGGAAGTCCAATGAGAAAGGCTTGCTCTTCATCAGAGGGGAAAATTATTTTATATTTTTGTTGAGAAGCTGGAGGACAGCATGCACTGCCACCACAGGACAGGGTGATGGAGAGGAGAGAATAATTGATATGGACACCAAAGCCCAGGTTAGGCCCTGGAACCATCTCATACTTCTGAAGTTGACTGTTTAAGTCTCTGCTCTTGTTTCTCATCTGAATGATACAGAGAATAATGAGGGGAGGTGCCTTGCCTTCTCCAGTTCTTGGTAAAAGGACAGAATGGACAGGCGTGCAAAAAGTTTTTAAACAGGTAAACCCTATGCAAACTCCTTAGATCTTGGGACCAACCCTTACGGACCAATCTTTTTTAGCTATCTGACTGACCACATTGACTTTTGTGATGACAAGATTAGTTTTCCTGAACTAATCTTTCTGTCCAACACTATTGTATATCTTTCTATTTTTATTACTGGAGAATTGCCATGCAGGTACCTGCTTCTTCACATACATTTTCATTTATCTCTATTGCTCTCCTCTAGCCTTTAGCTAAGAATCTTTTTAAAAAATCTTTATTTTTAACTATGAAATTAATGGACATGCACTATAAAAGATCAGAAAATGCAGAAAGCATGGATTAGCATTGTCTAAAAAAATAAAATATGAACCACAAAATGAGAGGCTTATATGTAATTTTTAATTTTCTAGTAGTCACATTTATAATAAAGCAAAAAGAAACTGGTAAAATTAATTGTAATAATGTATTTTATTTAGTCCAATACATCAACACAAGATAATTTCAGCATGTAGCCAATATAAAAATTATCAATGAGATATTTTAAATTCTTTTTTTATACCAAGTCTTTGAAATCTGGAGTGCATTGTAGCACATCTCTCATCTCATTGGGACCAGCGATATTTCAAGTATTTACTAGGCATATGTGGCTAGTGGCTACCACATTGGATGGCACATGTATAGACAAAGGGTATTAAAAGTTATTTCTTCCACCAGTAAAAAAAAAAAAAAAAAAAGCAATCAGAAACCACTATGAAGATATGGGTTACATTTTTCGAGGCATTTCTATGTGAATATATAAATTTTTTTAAACAAAAATGAGCTCATATTATAAAACAGGTTTTGAGCTTGCATTTTCCTTCTCCTCTTATCAGTATGTCATGGGCATCTTAGTTCTGTTCCATTGCCCAACTGATGAAACACTTTTTCAGCTATGTTTTTCTAGCAGGACTCATGGGTAGTGCAGGCATACCTCATTTATTGTGCTTCACTGATACTGCGTTTTTTACAGGAGCCTCCACCAGCAAAATGATTATGAGTCACTGAGGGCTCAGATGACGGGTAGCATTTTTTAGCAATAAAGTATTTTTAATAGTTTTGTTAGACAAAACACTATTGCGTATTAATACAGCGTAGTGTAAACATAAGTTTTATATGCACCGGGAAACCGAAAGATTTGTGTGACCCACTGTGTTGCCATGTTCGCTGTATTGTGGTGGTCTGGAACCAAACCCACAGCATCTCTGAGGTGTGCCTGTGTTACCCTTGCATGTATGAGAATACCGTTTAGTTGCTTTTGCAGTTAAATCCTAGTTTGGTTGGGCACAGAATTATGGGATCACAGAGCTTTCTCCTCTGAACTTTGTACAAATTTTGCTCCAATATCTTCTGAAACTTGATATTTCCAGGAAAGGAATATGTTCATCTGGTTTTTTTTCCTTTCCATTTCTTTCCCTTTGAGTTCTTGAAGTTTAGAGAAACTTCAAACAAATTTCCACGGTAGCTATGTTTCTGCTTTCAGTAAACAATTTGAGTATTTAATCTTTCTTCAGCTCAGACAAATTTTAAAGTATTGTTTCTTTTTATTATTGTTTCTCCTTTGTCCATTACATCTTCTTCTGAAACTTCTAATATATGGTTCTGAGAGTCCTGCTATTTTCTAGATTGTTTTTCTTTTCATTCATTATTCTCATCCCCTTGTCCTTTATCTCTGAATTCTTAGTTCTAGAAGAATTTCTTGAAACAGCTTTCAGTACCACTGAGTATGCAGCATACAATTTTCTGGTTCCTCCCTAGCACTTGAAAACTTAATGAGCTTGCTTTAATTCTAAAGCAATCTTTTATGCTCTCAGATTACTAGTACATGTTAGCTACCACATAATGGCACTGAGATTATATTTATTTTTCTGTTTAATGGAATAAGTAAGCATGATATAACCTAACTTCCTAACTTTTTGTGGTTCAGTTACATAATTATCTAACACTTAGGGATACACAGTTTATATTTGGAAGAAAGCTAGTTTTGTACCAGCAGATTAATTTCAGAAAAATATATCATCTCTGCTAGCATTTATCTTTCCTTCTTGTGTCAGAGATGATAATTGTATACAATATTTATATTCCTCTTCTTCCTTAGTACCAGAACCCTTATATTATTCCAGTCATTGTACTCATTTCTCAGCTTTCCTTGCTATGTGAGGCTGTGTCACTAAGTTCTGGTAAATGAAATGTAAGCAAAAATTGAATCCAAGAAATCAGAGTGGCCTGGCCTGTCTGGAGTGGTTAGAAGTCATGACACACTCAACCTTTCTCCTAAAGACTTTGAACTACATAAGAATAAAGACACATCTTATGATGATGTTCAATAAGTGTTTGCTCACTTTCTGGCTGATCAGGTAATGTGGGTGTGGCAAGAAGAGGGGGGAAAGGGAAGAATTAATTAGATACAATTTATTTACTATCTGAAAGCTCAATAGGGAATAAATGGAACATTGATGAATTTAAGCAAGTCTGGGCCTGTTGGGAGACAATTCTCCATGGGTCTCACATTTCTGTATGTCTTGTAAACAAAGACACTGACAGCTATCACCCCAGATGCTCTTTTGAAAGATTTTTGTAGAGCAACCAGCTTTGGGAGATTGAGATAGTTTCTCTCCGTGGAGCAGAAGGTAGGTTGGCTTACTGTCTAATCTAATAAAGACAATGTTTCCCTGTGGGGCAAAGGTTGATCAGTTGGCGAACAGCTCATTATTAAAAAATGGAGTTTCATAAGCAAGGAGCTGCTCCTCTATGATGCAAACCTACTGTGTGTGCAGCATCCACATGGAAAAGCATGAAGCTCATGCTGCTTTATGTGCTTTGAGTAATACAGTTTTTTCTTTTTGATCTAGGAGTCTGGTGTCTTTTGGCCATCTCCATGAAACTGTGGTAGGCTGACCTGTTCGCTTGCAAGTTGGGTAAAATCTCATACCCCTCATTTTGACAAGGCTCTCCCAGTCTCACTAGGGAGCCAGAGAAAGTGATGAACAGGGTCAGTCATGGGCTCTGTTCACATTCTTCTTTTTTGAAGATTCCTGGGCTTTGGTTCTCTCACCTGTGCAATGGCCGTGCTGATAACCAGGCCAGGTGATAGGGATCCTCTAAGAGTCCATGAATATATGCATTAGCTAATCTGTGTTCTTAGAAAGGGCAAAGTTGAAATAATGTAATCCAACATGTCAAAGTATGTTATCACTATTTAAAAATTATCATTGAAATGTGAAAATATTGTGGCATGCAATTTTTTTCTCCAGGGCAATTCTCTAGGTGATACAGTGATATGGAAGCACTCAAAAATACCATGGATAGGAGAAGGTGAGTTTGGCATATTTTTATTAAAACTACTCTAACATTTATTTGAACATTTTTAAGAAGCCCAAACATTGGAGTTTGGAAGCTGCGGCCTTGTATATGTTGTTCTTTCCTGGAAGTTAAATAACTCACAAAGACTCTATAGCAGATGTTTTAAAAGAATAGCTTGCTGATCGTTTGTCCTAAATTTCCTGGCATTGAGAATGATGATATGGTTTCATCCTGCTGTGACTGCATTGAGAGGACACACGAAGCACAATTTACGTCAGGGGAAGGATTTTTGAGGGCAACGACGACTCTTGTTTAACCTGCTTTTCTGGTGACTGTTATGATTTCCCACAACTGGATCTTTTACTGGGAATAGGAAAACACTCAGCCCCAAGGCAGGTAGCTTTCTTGACTTCATGAACTCCAATTAGTCTCTCTTTATTACTCTTCTGCATTTGGTAGTACTAGAAAGGGCTGGTTCTGTTCTCTGGCTTATTCTTGCTACATTTGCATTTTTTCCTTAGCAAGTTGGAATTATTGTTAAAAAATTGTCAAAAAACACTTTTATTATTATTATTCTGTACTATATTCCTTTTCTATTGCAGCATAACAAATTATCACAAGTTTAGTGGCTTACAACACCACAGATTTATTTTCTCACAGTTTCTGCTGGTCAGAAGTCTGGGCATGGCATGAATGGATTCTCTGCTGAGGGCTACCATCAAGATGTTGGCTGAGGCTGGGGTCCTCATCAAGCTCACTGGTTGTTGGCAGAATTCATTTTCTTGTGGTTGTAGCATTGAGTTCCTCATTTCCCTTCTAGATGTTGGTCAGAAACTACCGTCAACGTTGTCTGAAGTTGCTTGACAGATGGCCCCTCCATTTCAAGCCAGCAACAGTGCATCAAATCTTTCCCACGCTTCGAATCTCTGACTTTCCCTTCTGCAATAAGTGGAAGAAAACTCTCAGCTTTTAAAGAGATTGTGTGATTAAGTCAGCCCACCTAGATAATCTTCAAATTTAGGGCTTAATAATTTGTGTCCTCAGTTACACCTGCAAGATGCCATCTCAGCGGCATGTAGATTAGAGTTTGACTGAGTAACTGGGAGACTGTGTGTACACCAGGGACCTGAAACTTCAGGGGACCATGTTAGGGTTCTGCCTACCACATGTACTTTACATAAGCATGCACATGTGTAGTTATATAATAAGTGATATTTAGAGAGAATAAAGAAATTGAGAGACTCTGAAGATTGTTATAGAGTTAAAGTAGGAAAACAAAAAAGAATTTTCTTCTTTAGTACTGGGTTTGGTTAGCGTGGGGAAACTTTCAGTGGTAAACTCCTTAGAAATATGCCTGACTTGGAGGAGAATGGTTCCCTCTAAGAACATTGAGCTAAGTGAGAAAGCTCCATATGTAACTCTGATTATAGACATTTTGTGGTTCAGTGTAACTGAGACTCCCAACCATTTCTCCAGTCTTGACAGGGTTCTTCTCAATGCTTGAAACAGTGCAGGCAACTGTTCAAGGAAAGAGAGATTTTCTGTCCCAAACGCTTTGGCTGTTGTTAATGATTTCTACAAATGGCATATTTTTCTGCTTCAGTGCACATATTATGTATGTAGAAAATGAAGCTGTAGACATTTAGTCTTGGTGGGGAGGTCTGGGAACCACCAGCTCAAGGTCCTTGCATGTCCTGTTTATTTAGTTCTTTTGTCACTTGGTTTGAGATCGCTATCCCATTCTCATCCTGAGGTGTCTTCTTAAACATGGTTTCTAAGAGATGCCTTCTCCCAGCCCCCTATTTCATCATCGTTAATGATACTGCTATCTGTGTTCACTTGCTCTGTTGCCTTTTCCCCTCTGAAATGTAGGCTTCCTGAGAGCAGGGTTTTGTCTGTCTTATCCTCTGCTGTATCCCAGTTCATCCTCCCACCCTGCTACCACGCACTTGGCCTTATGAGGAACCATCATTTAATTAATTAATTTATTTTTATTGTGGTAACATTGGTTTATAACACCATATAAATTTCAGGTGGACATCATTATATTTCAATTTCTAGATTACATCATGTTCACCACCCAAAGACTAATTACAATCCATCACCCCATACATGTGCCACGCACCCTTTCTTCCTCCTCCCTCCCCTCTTCCCCTCTGGTAACCACCAATCCAATCCCTGTCTCTACGTGTTTGTTTGTCGTTGTTTTCATCTTCTACTTAGGAATGAGATCATACAGTATTTGACTTTCTCCCTCTGTCTTATTTTGCTTAGTGTAATACCCTCAAGGTCCATCCATGTGGTCACAAATGGCCGATTTCATCATTTCCTGTGGCTGAGTACTATTTCATTGTGTATGTATACCACATCTTCTTTATCCATTTGCCCCTTGATGGGCACCCAAGCTGCTTCAGAGTCTTGGCTAGTGTGAATAATGCTGCAGTGAACATAAAGATGTACAAATCTTTACACATGCGTGTTTTCACATTCTTTGGATAAATACTCAGCAGTGGAATAGCTGGATCGTATGGTAGTTCTATTCTTAATTTTTTGAGGAATCTCCATACTGTTTTCCATAGTGGCTGCACCAGTTTGCACACCCATGAGCACTGTAGGAGAGAGAAATCATCATTTTAGAGACTCGCCAAGGAAGATGTTTTCAGAACTGCTTTCCCCAACAGCATCTCCATCAGGCTGCTTGAAGACGCACACGTGCACCGTTTCTACTTCTCCTTCCAGCCCATCTAACCTCCTGAGGAGGGAGGCCCAGCTGCAGCAGGGACGCTGCCCCTCTTCAAACTCTCAGTGATGATTTCTTGCAACGGCATCTTTCCAGCTCCTTGTTATAATGGACTCTTCTTTCACCTGCCCCATGCAAGGTCCAGATGATGGGAAGTTATTGCTTTCCAAGCTATGCTTGCCATGCTTTCCCAACCATAGTGAACTATTGCAGCTCCTCACATACACTTTGCTTCTTGCTTTTGTCCATGCTGCCACTGCATGCGATGACCACTCTCTCTCCCACATGCCTAACCAACTCCCATTATTCTTCTACTTATCCCTCAAAATTAAAATTCGGTGTTACCTTCTCTCTCTCAGCTCCTCTACCTAAGTGGGTTAGGTACCCTTTTCTATGCTTTTGTAGTCACTTGGACATATATTTCTTTTATAACACATTTTGCACTTAACGATGCCTGTTGTTTTGCTGTTCTGCTTTTCCCAAAGAGAATAGAACTTGAGGTTAGGAATTTCTGTTGTTCATCACCAGGTTCCCTAGCTCCATGGATAGTGCCATCTCCTGAATGAATGTGTGAGTGAACGAATAGATGAACACTGAGAAAGCATGTACAGAGCGACTGCTGAAAGTGAGGTTCAATGGCTCAGGATGTTATGAATACTCCCTTATATTATTCAAGTAACAAAAAGGATCATGTAGTCCAGACATTCACATAAAATACAGTGAAACATAATTGCATTCCCAAGGGCATACAGTCATTGAACGTTTCAGATTCCTTGGATTTCTATTTGTTTATCCAAATGTATATTCCTTTTTCTTTAATTGTGAAGATGGAACAACGTGTACCTTTTTTTCATTTTACAAAGGAGATGAACTATTTACATGGAGAGTCCCTTTGACCTTGAAGATGACGTGGAATGGAGAGCATGTAGATTGTCCCAGATTCCACAGATGTGTGCCACATGAGCCTCAAGCGACGCGGTTGTGCAATGCAGGTTGACAAGCCTGTATCCACAGTGCATTAGTCCTGAGAAATATAAACATCTTTTATTAAGTTAAGTAGCTTTTCATTTTGGCTTTGGAGATAGACAAATTTCCCTACGTATTTCATGAACAAAAAGAGGTGGAAAAGTTAGGATAAATTGCTAGGCTGCATCTCCACAGCACAAAAGACATTGGGAATTTGTTGACTATCTACTCCTTTCGTGAATTCAGACAACTAGCATCTATTTCTCTGAACTGAATTAATAAGCCGCTGGTCTACATTGATCAAATTAACTGAAAAATTACGAAATCCCCATTTCAATTTGTTTTGCATAAGAATGGCAATAGAAAGCAACTTAAAACAAATCTTCACATAATGAACAAAGTAGGACTTCATCAAATATTTATGAAATTTTGGCAGAGTAAGTACCTTAATCCTTCAGGCTGCTATAGCAAAATGCCATAGGCTGGGTGGCTTATAAATAACAGACATTTATTTCTCACAGTTCTGGAGGCTGGAAGTCCGAGATCAGGGTGCCAGCATGGTTGGGTTAGGACTGTCTTCTCGGTTCCAGACTTCTGGCTGTATCCTTACACTGCGGGAAGGGGCTAGTGAGCTCTGTGTGATTTCTTTCATAAGTGTACTAATCCTATTCATGAGGGATCCATCCTCATGACCCACTCACCTACCAAAGGCCCTACCTATTAATACTATCACTTTTGAGGGTTAGGATTTCAACCTATGAATTTTGAGGGGATGCAAACATTCAGAACAGAGCAGCAAGCAACCAATTTTAAAATTAAGAAATCTTGTAAATCAACCCTCCTTCCATCTTTTAATAGACATCAGAGAACTACATTAAAATGTGTGACTGATTTTTTAAAAAAATTTAATTTTATGATCATCTGAGTTCCTTATTTATCTCCATGTTTTTACTCTTTGGCTGAATTTTTTTTTTCTTTTTTGGTGAGAAAGATTGGCCCTGAGCTAACAGTTGTGTCTGTCTTCCTCTATTTTGTATGTGGGATGCTGCGACAGCATGGCTTGATGAGCAGTGCATAAGTTCATGCCCAGGATCTGAACCTGCGAACCCCAGGCTGTCAAAGCCGAGCCTGCGAACTTAACCACTAGACCACAGGGCCAGCCCATGATGTTCTGATTTTGATAATAGCAGTTTTTAATGAAAAGATACATATTTCTATGATGAGTCATATAAAGAAAGAAACAGAGATTGGTTGAGTTTCCCTCCAGTATTTCTTCCTACGAAAAAAAAGACCATGTAAAGGCTGTAATCAAAGAAGGCTTTTTATACAGATAGAATCCTTTTGGCTAATGTGCACAGGTTTGGAAAGTCATAAATATTTTGATGAATTTGAGGCTTCTTGGGAGTCTCAGACTCTTCTTTAGGCAGTTTAAAATTAAATCTTAGTTTGGGCTTAAAAAGGCCCCAAAAATAGAATCCTTTCAACCTGCCTAAGTCCTGAACCAACTGAGAAGACGAAAGATTCAAAAGATGTAGACTAAATTATCCCTCCATTTTTCAAAACTACTAAATCTATTTTTGGAGAGTGTGATTGCCAATCACAGCAGGACTGGAAAATGCCAAGCTTCCTCAGTAGAGACAAGATCCTTTAAAACATAGAGCAAATAGGTGCAGATGCAAATGCCTGCTTCTTGCAGCCCTCACACCTCCCAGAGGGAGAGACCAGGAAGAGGCTGGGAAACGCTTATCGAGTTTCACCTTCCAAAGTCAATACTCGCATTAAGCCTGCTGCTCCTTGAGGAGTGAATGAGGACACAGCATCTGCACAGAGACGCCTGGCTGCTGTGCACATGAATGATGCTCCCACAGCATGGAAGAAGTGGAGAAGTGGTAATCCACTCTTCAGTGTTATTTTAGTTAAATTTACTCACAAATCATATCATGGTACATAAAATAAAATTAGTTGTTTTAACACTTTGTTTCAAAATAGTAAGTTTTTGACCCTATTGAATTTCTCTGTCTTCTGCTTGCAATGAACTGATGAATTAATTTTGAAAAGTATTTCCCGAATCTTCTTTTGCAAACATACTCAACTGAAACAGACTAAACGCATTTCCCCATGTCTCTACCCTAAAAACTATGCCTGAAGGAGGCAGTATCGTTATCAAAATTATTATCCATAACTGTGGACACATATTTAAGAAAACTAAGATCATGTTTTTTTTTTTTTATTAAGATTATGATAGATTACAACCTTGTGAGATTTCAGTTGTACATTATTGTTAGTCATGTTGTGGGTACACCACTTCACCCTTTGTGCCCTCCCCCCACCCCCCCCCCTTTTCCCTGGTAACTACCAATCAGTTCTCCTTGTCTATATGTTAACTTCCACCTATGAGTGGAGTCATATAGAGTTCGTCTTTCTCTGTCTGGCTTATTTCACTTAACATAATACCCTCAAGGTCCATCCATGTTGATGCGAATGGAACAATTTTGTCCTTTTTATGGCTGAGTAGTATTCCATTGTGTATATATACCATATCTTCTTTATCCAATCATCAGTTTCTGGGCATTTAGGTTGGTTCCACGTCTTGGCTATTGTAAATAATGCTGCGATGAACATAGGGGTGCAAGGGACTCTTGAGATTGCTGATTTCAGGTTCTTAGGATAGATATCCAGTAATGGGATGGCTGGGTCATAAGGTATTTCTATTTTTAACTTTTTGAGAAATCTCCATACTGTTTTCCGTAGTCGCTGCACTAGTTTGCATTCCCACCACCAGTGTATGAGGGTTCCTTTTTCTCCACAACCTCTCCAACATTTGTCACTCTTGGTTTTGGATATTTTTGCCAATCTAACGGGTGTAAGGTGATATCTTAGTGTAGTTTTGATTTGCATTTCCCTGATGATTAGCGATGATGAACATCTTTTCATGTGTCTATTGGCCATACTTATATCTTTGGAGAAATGTCTGTTCATGTCCTCTGCCCATTTTTTGATCGGGTTGTTTGGTTTTTTGTTGTTAAGCCGTGTGAGTTCTTTGTATATTATGGAGATTAACCCTTTGTTGGATAAGTGGCTTGTAAATATTTTTTTCCAATTAGTGGGCTGTTTTTTTGTTTCAATCCTGTTTTCCCTTGCCTTGAAGAAGCTCTTTAGTCTGATGAAGTCCCATTTGTTTATTCTTTCTATTGTTTCCCTCAACTGAGGAGTTATAGTCTCCAAAAAGATTCTTTTGAAGCTGATGTCAAAGAGCGTACAGTCTATATTCTCTTCTAGAAGACTTATTGTTTCCGGCCTAATCTTTAGGTTTTTGAACCATTTTGAGTTTATTTTGGTGTGTGGTGAAAAAGAATGGTCAATTTTCAATCTTTTGCATGTGGCTGTCCAGTTTTCCCAGCACCATTTGTTAAAGAGACTTTCTTTTCTCCAATGTAGGCCTTCCACTCCTTTGTCGAAGATTAGCTGTCCATAGATGTGTGGTTTTATCTCTGGGCTTTCAATTCTGTTCCATTGATCTGTGGACCTGTTTTTGTACCAGTACCATGCTGTTTTGATCACTGTAGCTTTGTAGTATGTTTTGAAATCGGGGATTGTGATTCCTCCGGCTTTGTTTTTCTTGCTCAGGATTGCTTTAGCAATTCACGGTCTTTTGTTGCCCCATATGAATTTTAGGATTCTTTGTTCAATTTCTGTAAAGAATGTCCTTGGGATTCTGATTGGGATAGCATTGAATCTGTAGATTGCTTTAGGTAGTATGGACATTTTAACTATGTTTGTTCTTCCAATCCACCTGCATGGAATGTCTTTCCATCTCTTTATGTCGTCGTCAATTTCTTTCAAGAAAGTCTTGTAGTTTTCATTGTATAAATCTTTCACTTCCTTGGTTAAATTTATCCCAAGGTATTTTATTCTTTTCGTTGCAGTTGTGAATGGGATTGAGTTCTTGAGTTCTTTTTCTGTTAGTTCATTGTTAGTGTATAGAAATGCTACTGATTTATGTATGTTGATTTTGTACCCTGCTACTTAGCTGTAGTTGTTGATTGTTTCTAATAGTTTTTCTATGGATTCTTTGGGGTTTTCTATATATAAGATCATGTCGTCTGCAAACAGCGAGAGTTTTACTTCTTCATTACCTATTTGGATTCCTTTTATTTCTTTTTCCTGCCGAATTGCTCTGGCCAACACCTCCAGTACTATGTTGAATAGGAGTGGTGAAAGTGGGCACCCTTGTCTTGTTCCTGTCCTCAGAGGGATGGCTTTCAGTTTTTGTCCATTGAGTATGATGTTGGCTGTGGGTTTGTCATATATGGCCTTTATTATGTTGAGGTACTTTCCTTCTATACCCATTTTATTGAGGGTTTTTTTTTTTATCATAAATGGATGTTGGATCTTATTGAATGCTTTCTCTGCATCTATTGAGATGATCATGTGGTTTTTGTTTCTCATTTTGTTAATGTAGTGTATCATGTTGATTGACTTGCAGATGTTGAACTATCCCTGTGTCCCTGGTATAAATCCCACTTGATCATGGTGTATAATCTTTTTGATGTATTGCTGTATTCAGTTTGCCAGAATTTTGTTGAGGATTTTTGCATTTATGTTTATCAGTGATATCGGCCTGTAGTTCTCCTTCTTTGTGTTGTCCTTGTCAGGTTTGGGGATCAGAGTGATGTTGGCTTCATAGAATGTGTTAGGGAGTACTCCATCTTCCTCAATTTTCTGGAATAGTTTGAGAAGGATAGGTATTAAATCTTCTTTGAATGTCTGGTAGAATTCTCCAGAGAAGCCGTCTGGTCCTGGACTCTTATTTTTGGGGAGGTTTTTGATTACTGTTTCTATTTCTTTACTTGTGATTGGCCTATTCAGATTCTCCATTTCTTCCTGACTCAGTTTGGGGAGGTTGTAGGAGTCTAGGAATTTGTCCATTTCTTCTAGGTTGTTCAATTTGTTGGCATATAGTTTTTCATAGTATTCTCTTATGATCCCTTGTATTTCATTGGTATCTGTTGTGATTTCTCCTCTCTCATTCCTAATTGTATTTATTTGAGATTTCTCTCTTCTTTTCTTGCTGAGTCTGGCTAGGGGTTTGTCAATTTTGTTAATTTTTTTGAAGAACCAACTCTTTGTTTCATTGATCCTTTCTACTGTCTTTTTTGTTTCAATATTGTTTATTTCTGCTCTTATTTTTATTATTTCCCTCCTTCTACTGACTCTGGGCTTTGTTTGTTCTTCTTTTTCTAATTCTGTTAGGTGTCGTTTGAGGTTGCTTATGTGAGCTTTTTCTTGTTTAGTGAGGTGAGCCTGTATTGCAATGAACTTTCCTCTTAGGACTGCTTTTGCTGCATCCCAAATGATTTCGTATGTCGTGTTCTCATTTTCATTTGTCTCCAGATAATATTTGATTTCTTGTTTAATTTCTTCAATAATCCATTGTTTGTTCAGAAGCATGTTCTTTAGTCTCCACATTTTTGCACCTTTCTCTGCTTTATTCTTGTAGTTGATTTCTAGTTTCATAGCATCATGATCAGAAAAGATGCTTGATATTATTTCAACTCTCTTGTATTTATTGATGCTTGCTTTGTTTCCCAAAATATGGTCTATCCTTGAGAATGTTCCATGAGCACTTGAGAAGAATGTGTAACCTGCTGTTTTTGAATGAAGAGTTCTATATATATCTATTAAGTCCATCTGGTCTAATTTTTCATTTAATTCTATAATTTCCTTGTTGATTTTCTGTCTGGATGTTCTGTCCATTGGTGTTAATGGTGTGTTGAGGTCCCCTACTATTATTGTATTGTTGTTGATGTCTTCTTTTAGTTCTGTTAAGAGTTGCTTTACAAATTTTGGTGCTCCTGTGTTGGGTGTGTATATATTTATAAGTGTTATGTCTTCTTGGTGGAGAGTCCCTTTTATCATTATATACTGTCCCTCTTTGTCTTTCTTTATCTGTTTTGCTTTGAAGTCTACTTTGTCTGATATTAGTATAGCGACCTGCTTTCTTTTGTTCATTATTAGCTTGGAGTATTGTCTTCCATCCCTTCACTCTGAGTCTGTGTTTGTCTTTGGGGCTGAGGTGTGTTTCCTGGAGGCAGCATATTGTTGGGTCTTGTTCTTTGATCCATCCTGCCACTCTGTGTCTTTTGATTGGAGAGTTCAATCCATTTACATTTAGAGTGATTATTGAAATGTGGGGGCCTACTGCTGCCATTTTATGTCTTGTTATCTGGTTTTCTTCAATTTCCTTTGTTTCTCATCCCATGGTTTAATCTGTTCTGATGGAGAGCTGCTACTCTCTGTTGTTGTCCTACTTATCTCCTTTGCTCTTGGTTTTGTAGTCCCTTTCCTTTTTTTGATTTTTCAGGAACAAAGGTTTTCCTGAGCATTTGCTGAAGAGGAGGTTTTGTGGCAATGAACTCCCTTAATTTTTGTTTATCTGGGAAAGTTTTTATTTCTCCATTGTATTTGAAGGATATTTTCGCTGGGTAGAGAATTCTCGGCTGTAGGTTTTTGTCCTTCAGATTTTTGAATATATCATTCCACTCTCTTCTAGCCTGTAAAGTTTTTGCTGAGAAATCTGCTGATAGCCTAATGGGGGTTCCTTTGTAGGTTACTTGCTTCTGCCTGGCTGCCCTTAGTATTTTCTCCTTGTCGTTGACTTTTGCTAGCTTCACTACTATATGCCATGGGGTTGGTCTTCTTGCATTGATAAAGTTTGGAGATCTATTGGCTTCTGTCACATGTCACATCTCTCTCACCAGGTTTGGGGAGTTCTCAGCCATTATTTCTTTGAATAGGCTTTCTGCCCCTTTCTTCTTCTCTTCTCCCTCTGGTATACCTATAATCCTTACATTGCATCTCCTAATTGCGTCTGATAATTCTTGGAGAGTTTCTTCAGTTCTTTTTAGTCTTACTTCTCTCTCCTCCTCTGCCTGCAGCATTTCTATATTCCTATCTTCCAAATTGCTAATTCTTTCCTCCATATTATCGGCCCTACTGTTCAGTGCTCTAGATTTTTCTTAACCTCCTCTATTGTGTTCTTCATTTCCAGTATTTCTGTTTGGTTCTTCTTTATAGTATCAAACTCTTTAGTGACATAGCTCCTGAACTCGTTGAGTTGTCTATCTGAATTCTCTTTTAATTCATTGAGTTTTTTAATGATGGCTGTTTTGAAGTCATCGTCATTTAGGTTATATATTTCATTTTCTTTGGGATTGTTTTCTGTGTATTTGTTATTTTCCTTCTGTTCTGGAGATTTAATATATTTTTTCATATTGCTTGATGTTGTAGATTTGTGCCTCCGCATAGAGATAGAGTTTAGTTACTGCTTCCACTTGTTTCTACTGGTGTGGTGGGGGAGCAGCTGTTTATACTGCACCAACCAGGAATCCTATCAGCTGTTGCTAACTGGGCCTGGGCCCCTCCTCGTAGTCACAGTGGTCCTGTGGGTTCCCTCTTCAGCTGTGGGGGCTGTCACAGGGGGGCTTCAGGCTGCTGGTGCCTACTGTTGCAGACCACCTAGACATGCTCCCTCCTTGGGGTCTGCAGTGGTATTATGGGCTTTCCCAGTGGCCAGGGGCAGGATCACTTATATTTGCAGCTCCATCACTGTCGGCACCCACAAAATCTCACTTGTCCACTATGGGTTGCAGCAGAGCTATGGGCATCTTCTGCAGTCTGTGGTTAGCTCACCTAGCTATGCGACTTTTGTCCCAGGGTTTTCCAGCCTTGTGGCTGCCAGATGGGTGCTTTCTACTAGTGCTGTGCAGAGGCTTTCACTGAGGCTGCTGTGAGACTGTAGGGTTTCCCCCTGGGCTACGGAGCCGGGTCGCTGGAACTCCACCCAGCCCCAGTCCTCTCCCCCAGGACCTCGGGGAGCCCCTTGCCATGTCTGGGGGATAGCTGGAGATCTTGAGTTCAGTTGCAGCTGGCTGGCTGCTGCCCTGCCTAGTATTCTCCTCTCCAGGACCCTCCCGGTGTTGTGGATGCTGGGTGAGGCTTCTCCGCTAATGACAGGTAGAGACTTTGCCTGCTGCCGGGGCAGAACTCAGAAGTATCCCCCCCCCGGGCCACGGAGCCAGATGCTGGAGCTCCACCCAGCCCCAGTCCTCTCCCAGGAGATCTCCGGTAGTCCCAAGCCCTGCCCAGCAGTCAGTGGGGCTGGCAGCGGCAGCTGGTGGGCTGCTGCGCCGTTTGGGATTCTCTCCGGGACCCTCCCGGCGTTGTGGATGCTGGTTGGGGCCTCTCCACTAATGGCAGGCAGAGACTTTGTCTGCTGCCCGGGCGGATCTCTGGAGCTTCCCCCCACCCGGGCCGCGGAGCCGGCCACTGGAGCTCCGCCAAGCCCCAGTCCTCTCCCAGGAGATCTCTGGTAGTCCTGAGCCCTGCCTGGTAGTCAGTGGGGCCGGCGGTGGCAGCTGGCGGGCTGCCGCACTGTCGGGGATTCTCTCCGGGACCCTCCCGGCGTTCTGGATGCTGGGCGGGGCATTCCCGCTAATGGTGGGCAGAGGTCCTCCCTGCCGACTCAGGTGTGCAACCCTGGAGCTTCCCTCTGGGCTTAGGTGTAATTGCGGGGGGCTTAGGTAGGGCTCTGGTCACCTGTTTCCACCGTCACTCCTCTGGTGTGCACTCCCTCCTGCCCTAGGTGTGCGTCGATGTTCTGGGGGCATCCGCTGGAAGAAAGCCGCTTGCAGGTACTAGCCTGTTTGGGGTCGGGGTCGGAGAGTTTTCACCTATCTCCACCTCCCCCTGGAGGGAAGTCCATCCGCCCTCCGATGTACAGCAGCGTGGGTCTCTCAGGCGTCCTGAGATGCTATATGGATATCCTTTGTTAAGCGATGAATGTCCAATTAGCTGTAGATTTGAAGGGGGAGAGACAAAGAAGACTACTCACGCCGCCATCTTGGATCTTCTCCTAAGATCATGTTTTTACAGAAAACTTCCAGGTAGAAACTAAAAGAACAAATATAGATATGTTTATATATTCAACTATTTGGTATTTTGTAAATTAATGTTCAAATATTTTCTTATTTTTCCCCTTTTTTGTCTGTGTGCATGTCATGAAAATGGGATTATTTAAGCCATATGCATGAAAAGAAAAATTATTTTGACAACTATGTTCATCCTTACCAATATTTTATGTGCATTTTATCAACACTTAGTAAATTGAATAGTTTTGTTTTAGGTTGTTTTAGTTAAATATATAAGGAATTGTTCTACGTGCATAACGTCTAAGGCTCTTTCTATCTACATGTTCTCTGATTGCAATTTACAAGCCAGGAGACTTGATGATGGAAGATTAGAAGTGAGTGGCTCGTAAAGACCAAAGATTCATCATTGAATTAACTTG
Organism: Equus quagga; assembly: GCF_021613505.1. Lineage (NCBI taxonomy): Eukaryota > Metazoa > Chordata > Mammalia > Perissodactyla > Equidae > Equus > Equus quagga. The sequence goes on from NW_025802777.1 coordinate 14,010,076, forward strand.
CAAGATGTGAGAAATGCTTTAGGTTAGAAAGAAATTTGACAGATGAAACACTAATATGTAGCCACACAATTTTGTTAATAAGAGCTGCCCTATTGAATTTCTACAGAATAACTAATTCTGGGATCAATGTTTTAGTTTAAACATGTTTAGCTACCTCTGTAATAAACTTTTATAATTTGACCTTTTTAGAATCATTTTATTTCCTAGGTGCACAGGATATATGAGAAAAACCAAGGGAATATGAATGAAAACAGTTGCAGACTGCATTTCAAAATCAAGCACTTGTGTTTAATTTCTTTTATCCTTCGCCATTACCCACATAGCATTCATTATTTAAAGGGCCAGAAAAAATACTGCTTATACAAATTAGCAGTAAACTTTTTTTTCACTTGCCATAGCTTTAAGCAATACACATTTAATCGAAAACAGAGGCTAATTCTTTTTCAGATGTGTGTTGTGGTCTCCTGACTTCCTGAAGAGGCCCGAATAAAACCACTAAGCCACATCATAAAATACTTTATTTGCTTTGAGGTATCAGTTATTATTACTTTCAGTGAAATACATTCAGAAGACTAGACATATTAAAAAGGCAACTTCATCTCGTGTCCCTTAAGTGAGTGAAGTTCTGGTTGTCCTATCGAACAATAAACTTCCAGAGACTGAGCTTACGCAGTAGGATGGCAAATACGAGACATCTAAATCAGGCAGAACGGTTAAAAAAGTCAAGTCTTTGGAGACCTGGGAGTACTATTCTAGGCTGATATTTGGCTATCTTCTTGAAGACATGTGAGTTGAGACTTTAGCTAATATTTGGACTTGAACCCATAGTCTGAATGCATGGTATCTAGGAATGAAGTAGTGCAGAAACATGCCCTTGACTTGCCTTTAAAAGTTATGAAGCAGAGGGACTGTGGTTCATGAAAATTTGAAATCTTCTACCTATATTCACTTTGAATGTGTAAACAAAGTAATGGATAATGCCTATTCTATGTTGTTTATATCAATGTCATATATACTTGCAACTTCTACCCATCCTCAGGTTGAAGAGGTTGAAAAGCTATTAACGTATTCCCCAGACCTCCTTGCAGCCAGGATTTAGAAGCGACAAGGCTCTGCCAGTCTGCCTGATTCCCATGAGATCTGGAAGGTGGATGCCGGGGAGAAATCATTCTCCTGAGGCTTGTAACTAGTGCTGCTGGCCAGTAAGTTCACAGAAATAGGAAGTCTTCTTATTTTAGTTGTTCACTGTCCATTCTCCAGCTTCCCGGGTGTCAAGAAGCAGAGACAGAGGTGACAACATTTTTATCTGGCCTTCCAATCTCGGACTCACAGCTGCCAATATCCATTCTCCAGCTTCTTGGATGTGGAGAGGCCACTGGAGTAATGTCATTTCAGTTTCTTCCTTCCAGCACAGCTCCGGTGGCGACATTAGTGGATCCGTATTGATTTTTCTGGAAGTCATTCCAGGAGACCAAACCTAGAAGCTGTTCCTTGAGCCCTTCTGATGATTTTGTAAGCACCAAATTCCCTATTTTAAATCTGTCCTTGCTTAAAACACTTAGAGTGGTTTCTTTGTCCTGCACTGAATTTTTTCTAATGCATAAGTAAGCAAGCAAAGATGTGAATGTTTAGAACACAGAGTTCTATTTCACTTTTCCTAGTGACCAACATTATCACTTTGAAGTTACACCTCCACTTCCACCTCATTAAACAGTGAAAGACCTGATATGCCTAGATCCTAATTTACAATCAGATAAGTTAGAGAGCAAACTTTACAGTAAAATGTGTTTTTTCATAACACTCTGAATTGTCCAGAAAAATAAGGGTTAGTTTATATTTGACTATTTAATGTATAAATCATCCATGTCCTTAAAATAGTCTTAAAAAGCAGATATAAAATTTCAAGTTCTAGATACATTGTGGTGAGAGAATAACACAGCTGTGTTTAAAAAAATAGACTAATAGTCAATGAATTCAATAATCACAACAGTGCAGTGTTGTGTGTGTGTGTGTTTTTTTTTCCTGTCTGGATAGACAAAGGGTTTATGAAGTCTGGGTGAGCAGACAGTTCTATAGTCATGAGTTCCCTATGGAAAACTCCTTGGAGCCTGTTCAAGGCAAGCACTGTCTGAGCCCCATTAAAGTGATGGCTCAAAGTGATAGCCAGCCATGGAGAGAAACCCTGGCTTGGACACCAGGAACCCAGACTAACTCAGGGAAGGTCTCAGGAGGACCACCAGACCCAAAATAAAGTGAATATAGTCTGTCTCCTGGCTTGGTTTCCATGGGAATTTGTGTTTACGGGGGAAGCCTGAGATTATTTCTTCCTGGCCAAAATATCTGGACAGTTCAGTCAGTGCAACCATTCACAGAGTTCAGCTGACTGGACGTTTTGTCTTTATGGCTGGTGTGAAGTGCTGATAGGATTGGCTGAGGGGAAAGCATTGTCAAGTCTCAGTCAGTGTACTTTCTGCAGGCCAGTGTTGGGAAAATTGGCTCATGGTTGGTTGGTGGGAAGAGATGGCATGAGCAATGAGAACTGAGTGAGTAGATAGAACATGGGTAACTTTGAGTATTTCTCAATCCAAACTCTTCATAGTTATTAAATGATGAGCTCATCATCTTTCTCACCCTCTTGAGAGAGCAGGCAGATGATTCATAAGATTGGTATGGCTGTCTTCATCATCTTTATGTTGCTATTGTAGAAGTGAAGGAGGGACACACAACTGTAAGATTTTCTTTATTGACGAAGTGGTTTGTGATGCATTTGCAGAGCACTTCAAATCAGTTCAGTCCAATTTGCAAATATTGGTTGTACACCAGATCTGTGCAGCTTACCGTGCCTGACACTGGGCATAAGTATGGGGACAACAGGTGTCTCCATCCTCAAAGCCTAGAGTGGTGATTCTCATCACGGCTCTGTGGTAGGATCACTTGGGAAGCTTTTTAAAAAGCCTCCTGCCTGGGCTCCCCTGCACACCACTTAAATCAGAGTATCTGTGGGCTCTGGCCCAGGTGCTAGTTTGCTTTTAGAGTTCTCCAAGTGTTTCTAATATGTAATCAGAGTTAAGAACTATGTTTAGTGGAATAGAAATATGTACACATAAAATGTGATGAATGCTGAAATTTATGGCTAAAATTAAGCTGGTATAGAGCTTTTCAGGACACTAACTTTTTTTTTTTTTCAAAACCATCTTTTACCAGCACACAAAATCTATGTGACCTAAGGCAAAGTCCCTTTGGTATTTGCTGCCATGGCAATTTGCACTTAGCCTTTTCTAATACACATAATCACACGTGAATTTACATGTTATTATCCATCTTCCTCAGTAGAGTGGAAACTCAGTGGGAGTAAGGATCATGTTGCTCTATTACCTAACATAGTGCCGGGCTCATAGTAGATGCTCAACAAGTAATTGTTAATTGAATGAATGAATGACTTTGCCAAAAGTAGATTACTGTGCTCACATAAGCCATTACTTATTACTACTGAGGTTCTCAGCTATAGTCCAGGCCATAGATCTTTGCTGGAAAATGCTATCAAGAGCATAAGCAACAGATCTGCTATGAAAGCGAGAACTCAGAAAGACTTAGTACATTTACTAAGTACGTTAACTTAGTGTATTAACTCAAACTGCTTTTGTACATTCTGCTTCAGGCAGGCTGCCCTCTCTCCTACAATGAGGAAATGAAGAAAATTTTTGTGTCTGGGGTTTTATTTTTTGCTATTCAGCTTTCAATGAAAAATTGTAAATTATTTCTTTATATTTTTCCATGTCATAGTGAAAACTATTATCTCAATTATATGCCGAGTCAAAATGTCTTCTTCTTAATGAAATTTTAATGCTCCATTATCAAACCCCCATCCTCATTCTCATTTTGGCACCATTCTAAAATTTGATTTGTGCTAAAAATGCATCTTTCCTTTGTTGTGGGTTACTAGGGGACAGCATTTTGTGAGTGCTGTGCTTCTTTATAGGGAATGGCAAGAAGCTAGGTAACTCAGGAGCAGGAAATAATTAGCAAATTCACACATCATCCTTCTGTTTAGACTTCAGATCCAAAGGCTACAGATTAACATGATACTTTCTCTTTTGATCAAAGGGATTTCCATTTAAAAAAAAATGTGGTCAGGGGCTGGCCCCATGGCCGAGTGGTTAAGTTCACGCGCTCTGCTGCAGGCGGCCCAGTGTTTCGTTGGTTCGAATCCTGGGCGCGGACATGGCACTGCTCATCAAACCACGCTGAGGCAGCATCCCACATACCACAACTAGAAGGACCCACAACGAAGAATATACAACTATGTACCAGAGGGGCTTTGGGGAGAAAAAGGAAAAAAATAAAATCTTAAAAAAAAAAAAAATGTGGTCAGAGTTTGGGTCAATGGTCAAAATATAGACCTTCCAAAATCCCACAACCTTTTCTTTAAACACCCAACACACATCTCTGTTGAAGACAGGGTAGGCTATTAGCTAAAGAAATAATATGTTTTCATTTTAAACAGAGGATAAGCATTTCCAGGCACAACTACAGATATATATGACAATGGAAAAATTAGTTCCATAACAATTAATCATGTATACACAGATATGTAACTGGCTAAGAATGAGAAAAGTCAAATTTACTAAAAACTTACACATCCAAGCAGGCTTGATATGTATGTGGCTTTGCCAGGTGGAATCCTGGCTAATAGTACACTATCTTCTATTAATTCAAAAAGGCTCCCAAACAAACAGAGGTCACTATGACTGACTGTAATAGACTCTTGCTCTGGAAACAGAGGGAGTTGAAACAGGACTGACAGCCAGGGAGCCCTGGAGCGTCCTATGACTCACTGTGAAATCAATGAGGTGGATGATATTTTAGGGAAAAGGAGAAAACATTCTCTGATACAAAAAAAAAAATTGGCCACCTTTATGTTGTGTAACTCTGCAGTATATATAGCCTTTAAGGAAGACAAAATTGAAACTGTTAGTTGCCAACCCTACTCAAATGTTCATAATATGATAATGAAAAATTGGATTATCTAGAAAATTCCCCCATAAAATTCTATGATTTCTTAAGCATTTGCTTATTATAAGATAGCTTGACATAGTGGGTAAGAGCCTAGACTTTGGAGCTGAACGGTCCAAGTTCAAGTCTCTTCTGTGCCTCCTAATGGATTTGAGACTACAAACAGAGCTCGCTTCCTTAGGCTTCAGTGTCTCCATCACCTCGGAGGGCTGTTCTGAGGATTTAACTACTATTTAAAAAGCGTTCTAAATTAATATTTATAAAGACTCAGAAGGGTGGGGACACATAGTCAGAGCAGTATGTGTGAGTATTTTATTAGATAAAGAAACTATTGGAAATTCACGGTATATGTCTCCCTGCCTCAGAGAAACATCTGAAAATCCTCTTGATTTTGGATGGAGTCAGCTATGTGGCCAGGCCAGGGAGCATACATGCCTTTCATACTTTCCCAGAAGAAATATTTCCTGGAAGCAAGAAAGACGTGGCTTGCTCTCTAGCGTGACATCAATAAAAAGCTGAACCTTGATAAAGAGCATCTCATAACTGTTGTAGCAGTAAAGACAGAGGAAATAAGGCCCTTTCAGAATTTCCTTAGAACGTGCCTGTGCTGTTTCTTCTGCCCATAGTGCTGCCTACACCCCTTACCTGCTCAGGTATAACCTCTGAACACTTTCCTGCCCGGCCCTCCCTCACGGACGGAGACAGCCCTTCTCCTCTGGTCCCACTACAGCCTGAAATTCATACTTCTTGAGGCCAGGCTCATCACCCTGCTTCAGGGTTGTCTGGTGTCAGGAGATGTGCACTCAACACAGGCTCTTCTGCGCCTTACTTGTTTCCCTCCCAACTCCTGAACAGTAATTCCAAGCCTTTGCCAATCCAGTTCCCCACTATCTGTATTTCTATATTCACCAGAAAATAAAGGCCATTGGAAGTGAATGTATTTAACTTTCTGGCTCCTCTTCTTAACACTCATCAGCACTTGCCACTTTATTAACTTTTTCTTAGCGAAGAGATGTCCCTCATGATCCCAGTTAATACCGCCCTTCTATGTTCCACTTCATATTTCTCTTCACCCCATTGGGGAACTTGGTTCAAAAATTATCCCTTTTTCTCCGTATCTTCTACTTCTTGTTCTCTATTGATGTTATCTGCAGTCTTGACGAAGTTTTCTCTTTTTACTTTTAAGATGAAACCCTTCCTGGACTCAGTTTCCCCATCTAGCTACTGTCTAGATGTCTCTGTTCCTTCTCTTCTATTGACATTCCTAACTATTGCTCTTTGGCCTCATCTTCTGCCACTTGGTTGAAATTGTTCTAACTCTCATCAATGTCTTCTAAGGTGGTAGAGAAAACAGAGAAGTTTTGTTTCTTTCCTTATCTGATCCTTTTTATGATATCAGTATTTTTTACCACTTTCTCCTCCAACTTTCATTTTTGCATGAATTCTTTTTTTTCTAGCCACTTCTCAGTGTTCTTTGTAGCTCTTCTTTCTTGTCCAGATCTTAACTGTTGGGACTCACCAGCATTTTGTTCTTAGTCCTCTTTTCTTGTCACTCCCCAAAGGATAACTTTATTCTCTTCCATACCTTTGTCACACTCAGGTTGCTGATGATTCTTAAATTTGTTTCTCCAGCCAGATCCCTCAGATGAGCTCCAAAGAAAAGCATTCTGTTCTTACTTGAATAGCTCCACCTGTTGTCCTGTTACTAAACTCATCCTCTCACCTCCAACTTACCCTTCTACCATCCTCTTTGTGATCCAAGACATTACCTCAATCACCCCCCCTTCCTTATACCACACATCCATTCAACCCATCATCAAGTCATGTTCACACGTCTCCTATATTTCTTCTTCCCCACCGACTCTGTTGTAGCATCAACTCACCAACTTGCACTGTCTCTCGCCTCGAGTATTGTTTCATTCTCTCTGCTTTTAGTGTCATTCTTCACTGGTCAGTTCTCCATTTGATGTCAGAAATCTTTCTTACCACTAATATAAAATGGCCTTTGCTCTCTCACAGGATAGAGGAAAATTTATTTAGCTGAATTCTGCTAACCCATGTACACTTATTTTTGAATATTAATCCCCTAACACTTCTACTAAAACTCCTTTGCATGTTCTTTCACGTGAGTGCACATACACACGCATTAATGATTACTCATATTAGTTGAGTAGACTCTTCTCTCTACTGCATATACACTGCTTTCTTGGCCCAGAACATCCTTTCTCCTCTGCCCAGCAAATGTCACCATTTTTAAAGGTTGTTTCTTCCCCCTGAGTTCCTGTGGCAGATCTGGGTGTGTCTCCTCCTAGGGTCTCACAGCACTCCACATCTCACTCTATAATAGCAACTATTTCATCACGCTGTAATATTTGTTGAAATGTGTGCTTTCCATTCTACTTTAGGCTACTCGAAAATCCATGCCTTCATGTCTGTTTCCTCAGCTTTGGCCAGAAACACAGTCAGGTTAGAGGGAAGACTGGTAGAGTCGTTTGCAGTATCTTAGGGATAGCATAAACTCTTCAGGAAAGAGAAGATAACCTTGAAAATTTTTTTATGTAGAAGGTCAAAAAGTAATTTCTCCCATATCCTTTCTTCCATAGTACAAGGTTGGTGCAGGGAAGGAAGCCGGACACATAAGAGGAATTCAAACTATGTTGCAAGAGAAGAGGTAGAGGGATGGGGTTTCTTTAACAAAATACAAGGACTGTGGTGGTCATGGTGCTGGAGGTGGTTGCTGTGGGTGGGGGTGTGTTGATAAATCCAGTTTGTAGAAATATGTTGACGCCAACAAAGCCATTTGTTCTGCAAGGTTTAGGGATCAGGAAAAGGAAAGGAGGAAGTCAAATGAATATTATCATAGAGTGTCATCTCAGGAGCCCTAAGAGAACATGAAAACAATGAATTCATTAACTAATTAATTAAACAGAGACTTTTGAACACCTAGCATGCTCTAAGTCATTGTTAGATATGGTGGGGATACAATGTGAGCAAAACTAACAAGCAAATCAAAACCAAAACCAACCAACCAAAAATAACAATAATAACAGCAACAAACAAACGTTGCCTCTATCTTCACGGTACTTGAAATCTAGTGAGGGAAGACTGAAATCAATTAAAAATCATATCAAAGCATAAAACATTGCTTGGATAAACGTTCGGAAAAAGAGTTACGTGGCGTTGGGGAAAGACGAGTGAGGAGGACTGTTTTTGCAGCTGATTAACAAAACTCCATGACAAACAGGGTTCCCACCTAAACCAAAGCAGAAGAAAACTGAAGAGGCTGAGAGGATTACGTTTCTTGTAGGTTTAGGGTGCAATTTGCGACAGACTCACTCTGAGTTCTTTCAGCCTCTGGGCATATGAATGGGGGGCGCCGTTTATTTCCTGGCCAGTGTGGCTAGGAGTTACAAGTGATTGTTAAGGGGAGGAAATATTTTCTGCATCATTTATTGTGTATCTGCTACAGGGGGTGCTGTTGTAACACTAGCCATTGAAATAAATATCATCAGAACAAAAAGTCATTGAAGACAATAAAGGAAAGTTATTTAAATCAAGGTATACAGCTTCTGCGGGAGAAGCAGAGATGCCACCAGAAACTGATAAAATCTTGTGAACTTCCTTCTCCCAATTGATCAAAACATTTCATACATTATTAATTCTATTATTACTAGCACTAATAATTATTAATGCTACTATTACTAATACTAACTATTAACACTAATTATTTATTAATACTAATACAATTATTAACACATAATATATGAATATTGATTGGCAGTACAAACATGGAAAAAGTTTTATTGAGAGAAAACACAACCAGAAGATGGGAACTGATGTTTTGTCTGAGATTTGGAATTTTATTTGGCAACTAGAAATGGATGTGTAGATAAACAGGATTATGAAAACATTGAGATCAGAGATGTTGAAAGTGGATGTGTTGAGAAATTATAATAACATCTAACATTTATTGAATAGTTCTTATGTGTCAAGTAGTTTGAAAATTTCTTTACTTATCAAATGCATACTTTATTTTCATTTCTTGTGCAGCCATCTCCACTCATGATGGTACATCTAAAAAATTCCGCAACTGCTATCCCAGCTCATGTCAGCTGATATTTGATAACAGCAAAGAGCAGAAAATGAGACAATCACACACGGATTTTTATAACCTATACCACTCAAAACTAACTTTAAGAGTAAACTAGGGATATTCGAGTAGAAACACATTATAGTCAAAATTAAAATATGCAAAACAGGCATTAAATCTTCTTAAAGTATATTAAAAGGGTCCAAAAATGCTGACCCTATTAGACTGAAGCTGGAAATATAAGCTGAATAAGTTGTGGAGATCTAACATACAGCATGGTGACTGTAGTTAATAATAACATATTGTACACTTGAAATTTGCCAAGAGAGAAGAGCTTAAGTGTTCTCATCACACATAAAAAAGAAGGTAACTATGTGAAGTGATGGATATGTTCATTCACTTGATTGTGGTAATCCTTTTACGCTGTAAACGTATATCAAAGCATCATGTTATACATCTTAATTATATACAATTTTTCTTCGTCAATCGTATCTCAATAAAGCTGGAAAATCAATCAATAATTAAAAATACTGGAATATTGGAAGAATCTATGCATATTAGTCAGTGTGAAAGAGGGTTACTTTGTTCAAATACTCCAAATGGTCCTTAGGGGAAAGAATTAGCAGTACAATTCTTCAACATTGCAAGTTTTTGAGAGATCCAGCATGGCAAAAGATAAAGAATTCACACTGCTTCATTTTGTGTTGGAATAGTCATTATTTTCTATGAAGGAACAATTTCTTAGTTGGATGAATGCTAGGTTAATCAAACACAGAAGTCCTTGGTTAACTGTGGGCACAAAGGGAAAGTTAGTGAACATAATCTTTAAATTTCCATTCTCCCTTTGGGACGAGATGTGGAATTGGTATTTTTCTTCCATTTGAAGTCACTTGTGACATAACACTCATGCTCTCCGCACCTCCACATTTTTTTTTTAAACTCTGTTCTTGTTAATGTGCTTCTCAGCCAGGAAAAATGACATTAGGAAAAACACATTGTAGAGGTTATGGGAAGGGCAAAATGGAAGTCTCAAAGTGAAATATTTTTCACAAAAAAATAGTTATTTCATATCTCTTTGATGATAAAAATACCACTCAACTTTTGAAACCTTTTATATTTGATTTTATTCTCCACCACCTTCTAAGAGAGTTGGAAATGCAGATTTCCATAATGGATAGATTTAACTAGAAATTACTGCTACCCAGATCTAGGAAATTTGCTCCCTATTTTATGAATGTATTTTTAGGTATTGAAAAAGAAAAAGAGGAATAGGTCAATTTTCTCCCCCCCCCCCCGTAAATATTTGTTTTCTTTTGCTTCTAAAATGAAAGGTACTTGAAAACGTTTGCAATTGTTTCTCATCTATGGTGGCTGAATTGTGTCCACATATTTGCAGACTAATAGTATCTAACATATGTTGATACATAGGCTTCATCTCATTTATCTCCTCCAAATAATTAAGGAAAATTTCAAGAGGAATCAAATATGCATTCTTCTCAAATTTTATCTGCCCTGACATGCAAATAAGAAAAAAAATCCAAAAACATTTTCAAAGGACAATTGTAGCTAAACCATTTGGTACTAGTTATCCTGGTGCTTATGAAAGCGAAGCTCAGTTTCCAAGTTACTCTTAAATATTTTAAAATCCAGATTGGAGATGGGGACATATTTCTAATGATTTGTTTAGTCTGGTAATTATCATCAACCTTTAACACGGGCACAACCAGCTCTCTCTGTGATTGGCGCTCTTATCATCTGTTACATTGTTATTAAGCAGACGTGTTCTCATAGGAAACGCTAGGGCCAGTTACCCAGGGCCTTTGAGTTTGGATGTCTGTTCAGCAGTTTAGTCATCCAACTAGATTTGAGTTTGCTTGGCAGAAGCCAGCTTTTCATCTTGTTCTTCCCTTTCGGAGTGGGTGATGGAGCAGAGTTCCTGCGGAGACATATGGACAGTCAGAATGTCCCAGCAGCTGTCTCCTTTTCTGAAGAAAAGCAAGGCCTTGTGGGATAAACTATCAGTGTTTTGGGCTTCTCTATTGCTACATAGCTCTGGATGTATCTGATCTCTTGAACTCCCAAGAGCTCTGATGGAGTCTGTGGGCTCCAGCCCTTGGTGCCTCAATTCAGTCAACCACAAATGCCTACTCTGGACAAGGTGTTCTCCTAAAAGCAATAGAAAGAGACGACTGTGACCTCAGCTAGCTTACTACTGGGGGAGTATGGAGTGGCCAAAAGCGCGTTCAAAACAACTATCATAATAGACCTCCATCCACTAAGTACCATCTGTTAGGTGGAACCTGAGGAGAAGTGCAGTGGAGGAATTCACACTGGAGAGGGATTTTAACAGAGACCGAGTAGTAGGCCTTCTAGGCAAAGCAAACATTTGGTTTTAGTTCTCCACCAATTGGCCCCAAGTTACATTTCCAGTTTTGGCGTTTACTAGTCGACCCGTCATTTAGTTAGACAATTTTTCATGGAACAAAGAAGTTTGGATTTTGTATGATGGGTCAGAAATTATGCCAGACATTGGAGGCAGAGGAACTAGACAAACAGTGATTGTCTTTTTAAAGTACAGTAGTCCCCACTCTGGTGGTCTAGTGGTTCAGATTTGGCACTCTCACCACCACAGCCCTGATTCCTTTCCCAGTCATGGAACCACACCACCCATCTGTTTGTTGTCAAACTGTGGCAGCTGCGTGTTGCTGTGATGTTGAAAGCTGTGCCACTGGGATTTCAAATGCCAGCAGGGGTACTCATGGTGGACAGGTTTCAGCAGAGCTTCTAGACTAAGAGAGTAGGAAGAAGGCCTTGGCCACCCGCTTCGGAAAAAACTGGCCATGGAAACCCTATGAATAGCAGCAGAGCATTGGCTGATACAGTGCCAGAAGGTGGGAGGATGGTGAAAAAAACTGGAGATGGTTTCACTCTGCTGGACACAGGGGGCACTAGGAGTAGGAAATGACTTGAAGGCACTAACCAGGAAAAGTACCCCCTTATCTGAAGAGGATACATTTCAAGAACCCCTGTAGATGCCTGAACCCGTGATAAAACTGACCCCTAGATATACTATGTTGTTTCCTATACATACCTACCTATGATAGTTTAATTTACAAATTTGGCACAATCAGAGATTAACAACAATAACTAATAATAAAATAGAACTATTATAACAATATACTGTAATAAAAGTTACCATAGATCTTAGCAGGCTCAGCATATGATTTTTTTCCTTTCCTTATCAAGTTGAGAAGTTTCACCTTTTCATTTAAAGGAAGCACTTTATGGCTTCTCTTTGGCATGTCTGGATTGTGGCATCACTACTCTTGTGCTTTGGGACCATTATTAAGTAAAATAAGGGTGACTTGAACACAAGCACTGTGATACTGAGACAGTCAATCTGATACCACGATGGCTACTAAGTGACTACCTGGCAGGTAGTACGTACATCATGGATACGCTGGACAAAAGGATGATTCACGTCCTGAGCAGGACAGGACAAGACAACAGGCATTTTCCTCATGCTACTCAGAATAGCGTGCAATTTAAAACCTATAAATTGTTTGTTTCTGGAGTTTTCCATTTAATATTTTTGGACTGCCATTGACTGCAGTTGACCATGGATAACTGGAACCTTGGAAAGCAAAATGAAGATAAGGCGGGACTATGGTATCCACAACATGAAAGGCGAGACTGAGCCTTCAAAATTAACTCTTAACATAGAGGAAAGAGGAGCGTTAGCCTTCAAATGGGCAAATGGAAGTACATATTAAGAAACTTGAGCTGAGTCTTGAAGGACTAGCAGTTATTATGAAGCTGCACAGGATGAGGATGATCATTCCAGATGGAGGGAAGTATATGCAAAAAGTTCTGTGCAACATGAAAGAACATGAATCACCCAGCATATTTTTATTTATTCTGAGAACTGTGTGTAGGCCAGAAGGTTGAGAGTAGCAGGAGAGTGTAAGAATGCTGTCAGATATGAGGATGGAAGAGATGGTGGGGCTAGTGCATGAAGGCCAATGAGGATATGAAACAGTGTGGGAAGGAGCCTTGGAGAGATTTTAGCATTGAGCAGCATAGAAGCAGTATTTGATAAGGTATAGTTAAGGCTTAAAGAAAGGCTGCATTCAAAGGCAGAGACTATGTGGAGAAAAAGTCTGAGGGACAGACCTTAAGAATTCAGTAATATGCACAGATCTTGCTGGGGGAGAGAACCAGAAACAATAGCTAGGAATGGTCAGAAAGTAGAGAGAAGCCAAGATAAAAGATAGGTAAGACTGGTCCTAGAAGCCAAGGTGACAGACCAATAAGAGAAAGTGTCAAGTGCTTTGAAGGAATCCTGTAGAGTAAGAACCAAGAGGTCACCTGACATGGCAATAATAAAGTCATTGGTGACCTTTACAAGCACGAACTTGGTGCATTGTTGGAAATGGAAAGCAAATTACAGGGGGTGAAGGGGGAAGTAGGTGGAGAGGAAATAGATGTAATGGGCGTAGAAAATTCATTTGAGAAATTTGGCAGCTCTCTTGCCTGGCAATGAATGGTCAAAGAGAGAACAAGTTGATAGGGAAATGAGGAAGTTTTTTGTCACTTGCTCATGTGTTTCAGCCCAAATCGCCTAATCTCGGTCCCTGAATGTGTATTTGGCATTTCCTCTTCTGCACTACTGCTCAGCTCCCTAAACTATCTCTGCCCTCTTCTCTCGTTGTTCAAAATGTCTCTCTCTCTCAATTTAAGACCATGTCCTACACGTAGTAAGTATCCAATATATTAATTGATTGAAAAATTTCCTCTCTGCTTCATTGTGTTTGAAGATTCTACTATGAGTCAGTTCCAAGAGAAAGAAGAATAAAAAGAATTAATGGTATCCTGGAAAGAATAAGCATTTAAGATCTCTCACAAAGGAAATATCAGATCTCAGCATAATGAAGGCATAAATGATTTTTTTTTGCTCTTCTAGTTTCTGTGGGAGACAGGCAAGTAAAAACAGCCATTTTAGGCCAGATCACCCACTGAACAAATGAACAGAAAGAAGCATTTCACTCCCCTTCAAACTACCCAAAGAGACTAGGTTCACAACCTGAGTTACAAAGTTGTCTTGGGGTGACAGTTTGAAGATTAAGCCATGCAAAAACCTAAAAATTTCCCTTTTATTCCTTCTAAGGAATCAGCTAGAACTAAACAATTAATAACATTTCTACTGAAGGAAACAAATACTAATTTTGCATTTGTTACTTACAGATGTTATGCTAGGAGCTTTCATGTATGTTATTTCATTTTGTTCTCAAAACAATCCTGAGAGAAGGGTAATATTATCATGAATTTAAAGATGAGCAATTTGAAGTTCAGAGATACCTGGAAACAAATCTCAAGTGGTCCTCAAGACATATTGCCTCCACATTGACCTATTGTTATATTGCATAATTATTTTGTCCTGTAAATATTTTGTCCCAAAGTTCATATAAGGAGTCACTAAAAACTGGATTTTTCCAAAAAGGCTGCTTACTGTGAGCACTCGAAGAGCTAAAACAAAACGAAAACAAAGACAGATTCAGCTATTTGTGAGACAACATGTCATAGAAAATATTAGAAACATCAACACAAAAAATAATAGAAATGCTAATGGTGAGGTCACTACATTCCATTCTATCACCTAGCACTTCAACTGGCTTATAAATCAACTTTTTTCCTATGTGTATTTTTATTTAGTTTTGTGTAATTGAGTGCTGAGAAATCCAGAATCTTGCTAGACTGTTCTAAATAAGAATCTTCTGTTTTGGAAAATGCACTGAACTGCATATGCTAGAAAAGTTTAAACGCAACAAAATCTGTTTCTTTCTATTACAATTGGCTAGCCTTGAACATGCAAAAATCTCAGAAGACTGAAAATGGCAAATGGGAGATCCACTTTATAACGAGAGCTGGCCCTGTGGGTTTGGAATGTGGCTTGAGGGTCCCCGCCTCTGGAACACAGATGTCAAGCATAGCTGGCCAGTTCTGGAAATTTTCAGAGATTTCTGGCTGGTTTGCTGGGCCTAGCTGGCTGACTTTGGAGAGGTTGTGCTCTGGATTCTCCCTGGTCCAGAGGACAGTGAGCATAGCCAGCTGGCTCCTACATTTGGCCAAGTTGGCAGATGAACTGATTCTGCATTTGGGGGACCAAGAGTCAGAGGGGCCTGTAATCAGCAAACCCAGGAGCAAGGAAGAAGCTGATAAATTAGTTGATGGATTCTAGTTACCAGGGGTGAACTGAGTAGCATGAAAGGATGTTCTGTTTTCACCAGTACTGACTTAGGTACCGTTGGACTTGTGTTTTAAAGAGCTTGGTAATTGCATCTCTGTAAGGCATGAATGGGTTTAAAGTCTATTATATGAACACAAGAAAGATTCTCTCCTTGACCCAACTCTGGCCAGGCTCTTCTGAGCCCTCTTCTCAACTAGGCCTCAACCTTGGTCTATAAAAACTACAGACTCTGGACATAAGTGATTTCCTCCATCTCCTTCCCCTACATTGAAAGACTTAAAAAAACACTACCACAGTTTGTAACAGCTCAAGGCTGCATCCCTAGGAGGAACCTAGCCTCATTTAAAGTGTCTGCCTGGGAAAGCTCAAGGCTGCCAAATAATTTACTGTTTATTCTAGCCAATACCTGATCATAGGCCCCTGACCACTCTTTCTTACAGCATTTACCAAAAAGAGCTTACAATTGTGAATCTTTCTTCTGTCCCTTTGAGATGTATGTGTTTCTCTGCAACTCAGGAGTATCTTTCTCAAGGACCTTAAAACCGTTCATTTACAACACAATCATTAGGAAGAACAGGACCTCTGTCTCTCAGACTCTGGGAAAGATAGAAGTCTAATTTTGACAATTGCCAGCTATCAGACACAGCGGCCTAATTGGCATTTACATCGACAAAACCTTTGTTATTTCTCACTTCCCTGACTCTACTGAACCCCTACAAGCCCCCTCCCTACTCCTTCATTCTCCCTTTAAAACACCCAATCACCTCTGTACAAATCGAAGTTGAGTTCAGTTCACTCAGGACCCTCCTCCCTATTGCAGTGGTATATTATGAATTAAAATCTGTCTTTACCACTTTAACTAGTGCCTGACTTTGTTTGTCTTTGACAGACTCAAACCTTAATCTTTAAAAAATTAGCTTTAAAACAATCAAATACCAACGTATAAGTAGTTAGGAAAGTGAACTTAGGAAAAGAGTTTTTCAGGGTGACTGTGGTAGGTAGCCTCTAAGACGTTCCTCAATATTCTCCACCTCCCGTTATTCAGGCCCTTGTGTAATGCCCATTCATTGGATATGGGCTGGGATGTATTGTTTCACTATGAATAAATAGAAAATGATAGAAGTGATGGGCCATCACTTCTGAGATTAAGTTATAAAAAACTGTGTTTTCCACCTTGGATGCTCTCTTACCATTCCTTGGATTGCTGACTCTGGAGGAAGTCGGTGCCCATGACATAAGACAGCCCTGTTGAGAAGCTCAGGGGAGAGAGCTGAAAACCAAATCTGAGTTCTCCCAACAGATATGTGAGTGAGCTTGGGAATAGATTCTTCTTCAACTGAGACTGGAGATGATGGCAGCTCCAGTCAACACCTTGACTCTTGCAGACTCTTGGGAAACCTCCTATCTAAGTGGCTTCCAGATTCTTGACCCGTAGAAACTGTGAGATAACAAATGTCTGTTGATTGATGCCTCTAACTTCGGGGCAATTTTGTTATGCAGCAATAGGGAGCTAATACAGTGACCCACTTTTATTCAAGTGGTTTCCTCAAATTTAGGGTAAAATATCCTTATCCCCGCATGCAAATCTTACATTAATGCATTCTTTCTATAGACTATTTTCATGTATAAAGAAGATAAAGAAGGAGTTATCAGAATTTTTGTTTAAAGTAGGCATTCTTCCACTGGCTGATGCTGTGGTAATAAGGGAAACAGATATTTCTAGTTTTATTTCTTCTGGAGAGTTTCCCTCTGTTTGGATGTGTGCCACGGATATACATCTTCAAACAAAATTCAGAATTCTTACACTGGGGTCAGAAAATACTTTGGGATTCCTCTCATCCACAGTGCAAAATTATCTCCAGAAAACATGTGTAACTTTTGACTGAATCCACTTTTAAATGCCTGTGTGATTTATATTAATTCTTCTATTTCACCTGAGAGGTCAAGTACAGATGAGAACTACCACTTCTTTTGGGACTTTCACTCTTCATTTAATCTACATATAGACTGTTTTATCACCAGGCCAGCTGGGCTTGCTGTGGCTGAATCTATCTTTCTATGTACAGGATTCTCCTATATTTGTCTTATGGCAACCATTTGATTACATGTTAGGCCCAGGGTGAATATCACCTTCAACTTAATTTCATTTAGACTGTGACAAGACTTCCAAAATAAAATATATTATCTACATGAGCCTTTTCCATGTAGTTAAAAGTTATTTTTGCTTAGAAGTTGATCATTATTAATTTTAGTGACGACATGCACAATAGCCCCCAAACTGAGAGAGTATTTTAAAACTAAGTTTTCTCCTACCACCCATGGACAAGTGCCATTAAATATTAGTGATCACAAACCTATTAAATTCAGTCTACTTAAAGCCAAGAGAATGTTAAAGAACCCATCAGTCATTCAATATTAGAAGATAAGAAAAATTGGTGCTCCAAAGATGAATAAGAATATTTTATGTGGGTGGGTAGGTTTGTGTATATGTGTGCATACTCAAGTATATATACATGCGTGTGTATGTATGTGTGTATAGTACAAAAGAAAGTTCTTAATTTCTTTAATCAAAGCAAAAAGCCAGTCCACACCCTGAACCTCAAGCATGTCCACATCCAAATTCCTGACATTTGTGAATATGTTAGCTTACGTGGCAAAAGGGATTTTGCAAATGTGATCAAGTTAAGGGTCCTGAGATGAGGTGATTACCTTGGATTATTCATCAGGGTACTAATAAAGAGGAGGCAGGAGAGTTAGAGTCAAAGAGAGACTGGAAGATGTTATGCTGCTGCCTTTGAACATGGAAGAAGGGACCACCATCCAAGGAACGCAGGTAACTTCCACAAGCTGGAAAAAGAAAAAGAAAGGAAACAGATTCTCCCTTAGAGCTCTCAGAAGAAACCAGCCCTGCTGATGTTTTGATTTTATTCCAGTGAAACCTATTTTGGACCTCTGACTTCCAGAACTACAAGATAAGGAATTTGTGTTGCTATAAGCCATCATCTGTAGTGATCTGTTACAGCAGCATAGGAAACCAATACAATCATCTTTAGATGGACAATTTAAGAATGAATTTTCCCTTATTGAAAAATGAAGAAACCCAAATCTGTCTTTGATGGCATCCTTGGGTTTCTTATCCCCTTTACTTTGAACTATGCATCACTTTTCTCATGCTTCTTTCTTTTACTCTGATTAAACTGATAGTGACTTGTGGGCAGTGCTCTTTGTTAATATTCTGTAATTCCACCCGTCCAGTGCACCACGTCCATGTGTGTCTATTACACACTAGAATCTTGATGCAAACTTCATTTATTGATCTCATTTGCTTATTTCTATTTTCTCAATTGAGTGTCTTTTTCATAATTTTCCTGGAAAAGTAATAACTACAATATAAGCCAGGATGCAGTTCAAGAAATGATTGCATCTTTTTTCCCTCTCTGTTCTTCTTTTTTGAAACATTTAATTTAAACATTTTAATTTGCGTAGAGATGACTCTCATACCACAGCCATTACAGAATGTAGGAAATACGTTTCGAGAGAAAAATAACATAAAACAGATACTCTTTTTTTTCTTGATATTTGAGAAAGAAAAATGCATTTGTTTCTGCCCCAATTTTTGTGTTCATAAAAAATATTCTCGAGGCACTCAATGCCTGTTCCTACCTCCCCATTGGTCTGTGCTTTTCTGCACATTTCTGTACCCTAACTTCATCTTTTTGCTATGTGCTGTTTATTTAGACAGCCTGAACAATGATGTTATCGAAGTTATGGTCAAATATGGTCTGCTACAAAGATACGTTTTAAATAGAAGCTTTAATTTTCCACTGAAATTTAAACTTCTAAAAGATGGCATTTTGGTCTTCCAACATCATTATTCCAGGAAGTGTTTGTCTCTGAAAAATTATCATAGTTTTACGATTTGTTCAGAGACTGTTTTCATCTGCACATAAAGTTGCTGATATTGAAAATGAGTCAGCATTTTCCTTTGCAAAAATGGAATTAGTCATGATATTCTACCCCACACCAAACATGCTTATGTACACATTTTACACTCTGAGAGTGAGGGCTTGTCTAAAAATGAAAACACTTTTTTCATCTTTAACTAGCTGTGACTTAACAAAATAATCTCAATAACTAGCTCACCATATATGTTGTTTTGATAAGCAACTTAGATATTTATACAGTCATGCGTCACTTAACAACGGGGATACCTTCTAAGAAATGCATTGTTAGGCGCTGTTTTCATGCAAACGTCATAGAGGATACTTAACACAAACCTGGATGGTATAGCCTACTACACACCTACACTATATGGTACTAATCTTATGGGACCACCGTTCTATATGTGCTCTGTCGTTGACCAAAACTTCGTTTTGCGGTGCATGACTATAGCCATTTCTTTGAATATTAATTTGTCAAACTGTGGTTGCTATCTTCACCTAGAAAAAGACAGGTCTGGTAAGGCTCTTTCGGGGACAATCTGTTTACCTTGCTTGCCCTCTCCATAATAATTTCTTTTTCTCAAAGGCTGTGGGTATGTCAGAGTTGGTCCACTCTGCAGCTGGGCCATTCTTAACTGAGAAGCATGTGGATAGAAAGCCAAACATCAGGCCTTAGGGTACAAATTACAATCTTTGATTGAGAATTTGTAGGGAAGGTGGGGTGAATTTTAGAGTTTGAGCACCAAACCCTACCTCATACTCCCAACAGTTATTCCAAGATACATAGATGCTGTAATGAAAGGTAATCACATGTAATTTGAGAGATTTAAAATATTACAGCATAGACTCAGGTGAAAAACTTTAACCAACTAGAAATGATGATCTTCTTTAGCATTTGTGGAAAATGAACTGCAGGAATAACATGGTGACCTTTTGTGGACGACGCTATAAAGTAAGTTGGATATTGCCAGTGTGTCCTACTACATGGTTAGCCAGAAGTCCAGGAGGAATGTCTCAGCCTGCCCAGAAATGTTAGGGATATTTTCTAAGCCATATGGAAGAGTGATACGGTATAAGGAGTTGGAGGAGAATGGCTGGGGCTCCTCCCACTGAGATTGTGGGTATAGTTGCTGGTCCTCTTAGAGACTCAA
The DNA here is from genome assembly GCF_021613505.1 of Equus quagga. Lineage (NCBI taxonomy): Eukaryota > Metazoa > Chordata > Mammalia > Perissodactyla > Equidae > Equus > Equus quagga. The sequence goes on from NW_025802777.1 coordinate 14,030,518, forward strand.
GAGGCAGAAAGTAAAGCCTGAAGGGCTCTTCCCTTTAAGGCACAACAACCCCCAGTCATGAACCTCTTCCTTACCAGTAAAATAGGGTCCAGTGAATATCCTGGCTCCTCTAATCTAACAGCTGCTCTACCCATGGGAACCAGCTAGCAAAGGCTCAATAATAGAGTGAGTGGGAGATTCCTTGACACTCCATGACTAAGAGAGAAACAGGAGGAAGGGGCCCTGGTCTTGATCTTTACTTACGACTATTGTATGTGCCACGTATGTGGTTAGAAGGAGGAGGGGGAGGACTTCAAGTGTCTCAGACTAATTATCTCGCATTAAACAGTATAAGTAAACTCACACTTTAGTTGAGCAATTACAAGAAGGCAAAAAGCATTGAGATTGAACCATTAAAAGGAGGACTCTAGAATGCTTATAAGTGGGTTAAATAAATCCAAATTTCCATTTGAAGGCATGTAATTTATAATTTACTGGTTTGCAGAAACTGAATTTGCGGTATTTACCAAGTTTTGCTTTAATATGACCTATCATATCTACCTATCTATCTCTTACCTATCTATCTATCTATCTATCCATTCATCTACCATTTTTTTTTAATCTACCTATCTTACTAACCAAAAAGCCATACAATCAGACTTTTATTCTTAAATCTGAAATGGCGATGGTTTAGATTTTTCTCTTATCATTTGGTTATACAAACAAAAACTATTCAGTCATTTAGAAAAGTACATCACTCCCTAGGAAATTCTAAATCATTTTTTGATTTGAAAATCTGAGCATTACTTTTTGGCTTTCTTTCTTTTCTTAAATGCAGGCAAATTGAAATAGAAGATGTGGCATCGCTAATGTAACTTTAACCTATTTGAAATAATGTGGCATCCTTAATATAATTTTAACCCATCTTAAATAATTTACATAAATATTTTACATTTAATATTAGATTTTCTTTATTTTTTCCTGAATTTAGGAAATATCCAGTCTTCTCTCATTTTGCGTATAATCATATACTCAAATATAAATATTTACTGTGTTTAATACATCAATTGAATTCAACTTATATCACACAAAAATTCATTTGTACATTTGTATCATTCTATCATTTGCACATTCTATCATTCTATAAATGAGGTCAAGAAATATTTACCTAACAATAGAGAAATAAATGATTTAATGGTCATTTTGCAACCCATCTTTTGCCCTTTCATTTAGATTACTTAATTCTGGAGAAATCATTTTGGAGAATTTTATTAAGGCGTAGTATGAACCACAACCATATTAAGCAAAGCGTGTTTTTACCCAGACCACTCCTTGATGAAAGTTTTTTGGCTCTGTGGAGGACCCCACAGAAACCTGAATTGCCTGGGATCATTTTATTTGACCGTGGTGCTTCAGTGTTTTTCATTTTCAGAGTCCTCAAACTTCTACTGCAAAGGGAGAAAGAAATCATTAGGCAGATAATGTTTTGTAGCCCATCTCATACATCCTTTAGTGCATTCTCGAGCAAATTTTCAAATTTAACAGGCTCCTAAGGCAACATCTCATTACTGTATTGGGGTAGTCTAGTGCCTGCTTCAGAATACGTGTGTTTATCCAGTGGTGGGTCATCTGAACCAAGTTTGGAAAAAGCATGAGAGCAAAGTTTTAGTTTCCTCTTTAGTATCTAGCAACTGAATTCTTTTGTTGAGTAAGAAATAGACGGGTTCCAAACAGACAAGGACACTATTTAAAATCATAAAGACTTTTTGTTTTTTTTGGCTCAACAAGGGAAAAGCAATCTTACAGTTTTTGTTTTAACATCTGTAGTCATAGATATGTTCTTATTAAAAAAACAATATATTTTTAAAGATGATCCATTATTGTTAGAAGAGATAATATATTTTTAAAGATTATCAAAGAAATACTGTGAATGTAAAAAAGATTTTTTATGAGATTACTAACAATCAGATAATTTTCACAAAATTAATAATAAGGCAAATTCTAATCTCAACCTGGTTATGGACAAAGTCAATAAGAAAAGAACTATACTGAAGTTGGATCTAATAAGATCCAATTATAAATTTTCTCAAAAAATTATGATTTTAGTTTTGTGGTAGATCTAAGCATGCCCCTATATCTAAGAAATATGACATTCTATTTTTTGACAGTTTTGTAATAAAGTTTTTTTTATAAATTTTTTTTATAGCTAAAGTCCATGTTTAATACTTAAAGTGTTGTTGAGTGTAGAAAAGGAAAGAGATGAAATAAATGAACTCTGTCATGGCATAGGACTGTCACTGTACATCCTTCAAATAAAATAACAGATCTTGAGTTTATATCTTAGATTTTATAACTTTAGTTAACAGTGTTTAGAGATCACATGTCAAGTATTTCACTGTCTGTAATTCACAAAGCCTCCTGAAGTTGAGAAATGGTCTCTATTCATGCATCTAACTCATGGCCCGATTTTTAAGGCAGAAAATTAGAGGGTGAACTAGATGAATTCTGTTTCATCTTTAGCACGTGGCAGAGGGGACTCTGAAATAGCAATTGATATGCCCCACGATGGTGAGACTCAGTCTTGCTTTCCTACACCTTGTATAGTGAGCAACAGTCTGACATGTTAGGAGATGCACGTTGCTTGGTAACCTTGGTAACAGGAAGCTTCATGCTACACTATTCCCATCACTGTAAGAGCCCCATGGCTGCAGTACTCCCAAAGTCCGAAAGACAATCGGCAAGTAGAAGAGCATAAAGTTTACTAAACTGCTCTACTCCTCAAAGAAGATGGCTTCCTCCCCAAATGGCTTAACATTTTATTGACATTCTGATTTTAGTGGATCTCTGATATGTCAATGTAGTATTCACTCTCCGCTATTTAAGAAAATCTAGTTTTCGGTAGGTTATTCATTTTGGTTTGTTTCCTACTTTCAATAATAGGAGGAAGTCAACTGAGTCTGTCACAGGTGTCCCATAAAGTCAGTCACATGCAATGCCCATCTCCCATGGCTTTGAGCAAACTCACTTGGTAAGGATCTGCGGACTACACACTCATGCTCTTCCTTTCCCTATGCTAGTCAAGTCCTTGCATTTCTGAATCTGTCAACATTCCTCTCTCTTTGTCTTCATTTCTGTTTTCCCACTTTAACCCATTATCTTTCTTATACCTAGTTCTTTCTTTTTGGCTACTGTCTTCTGTCTATATCTATACACCTTTTGTTCTCTTCCCTACTGATTCTAATTTCCCAGAAACCCATCACCAGCACATGCTGGTGTTAAGTCAGAAATCCTTCACCATGTTGCCAGAAATGAAGACTTGCTGAATTTTCTTCACACTCCCCCAGCTCACTCTGGCTGGTCCTGCTTTTATTTAAATGACCTGTCCACTTCAGCCAAAGAGACTGGTCTTTTGTATACAAATCTCAGAGGCAGTTAACTTGCTTTCATCTTAAATGCCAGAGGTTTTGTTTTTGTTTTTGCTTTTTCAGTCTTTCCTCTCCAGAGCCTGTGTTTTTTTCAGTGAGCTATTTTCAAAGCAGGATGATCCAGGGCCTTGAACTTTTTGATCTCCATGAAAAATTTTAGAAGTAGTGGTGGCTACTTATTTTCACTTGTGAATAAGGTTTTCATATTCAAAAGAGATGACGTATTACAGGAGTCTGTACTTCTAATTCCCTTCTGATTTTGCCTATTTACTTATTTATTTGAGATGCAAAATTGGGAGGAAAGAAATCTGCTCTCACTTCAAATCAGCAGATGAATCTTGTTTGTCAATTGGTTGTTGCTGTTACTGGAAAAGTAATTATTGTCATTCCTCTAGCTAAGAAATATCCCTCTAGATCAAAGCTTGGCTTGGTGACAGCACGTTTCTACTAATTGCTTGAGGTCAAAGGTGGGCAGTGCTTGCAATGGTGTCACGGATCAGGTCTGTGACAGAATGGAGCCTGACAAAGTTAGCAGGCTAAGAAGCAGAGTGGGTATAGCAAGTGAGGTAAATCTATGAAAACTGGCAATTATCCATGAAATAGTCTTGGATACTCACTTGAGCGTGGACACTCACTGTGGCTGCTGGGCATATTGTTATGCAAGTCAAAATACCCAGCCCCCTCCTCTTCAAGCACAGTAAAGATTGTCACAACTTTTAATAAAATGGAAGGTAGAATGTCAAGCAATCATGATCAAGAAATAAGAAAGTTTATCTAAGAAACCATACATAGTGCCTAATAGACAATTCATGAATTAGTAGTTAGAAATGGGTTTGTAATCAGTTATTTATGCTATACTAATGCTGTATAATAAACAACCACAAGAAACAGGGAAATTATAGTGAGGAAGAATTGGCATCCAGCAGTGTCTCTACCTTATGGGTTGTTGTGAGGATTAAACTAGAAAACATGTGTGAAACACCTAGTCTGGGGTCTGGCATATTAAATGGTTATTACTGTTAAGCTTCATTTATCTGGAGTTCACAGAATCAATGCCTTGCAATTCTTTAGAGGAGAATGCATTGTTATTTCAGAAACACTCCTTTTGGGTAAGAGCATATATCATACAACATTCCTTTGTACTGAAAGCAGCATAATAGCATTATTCCAACATAATTCTTACAAGAAATAATAATTTTATCACTGATTTTATTCTTTCATTTGAAGAGAGGGTTATATAATAATAGATTATTTATATACAAACCCATATCCTTTATTAAGCAATGGTTTTTGCATTGAAATACAAACTCTGTAGTGGGTTGAATGGTGACCCATTAAAATATATGTCCACGTTCTAATTCCCTAAACCTGGACTGTTACCTTATTTCAGAAAATGGTCTTTTCAGACACAATTAAGTTAAGGATTTTGTGATAAGCAGATCATCTTGGATTGTCAAGTGTTTACTAAATCCAATGATAGAGTCCTTATAAAAAAAAGTAAAGGAGTAGACAGACACACAGGGAGAAGCTGATGTGAAGACTGAGCAGAGAGAGTTGTGGCCACAAGCCAAGGAATGCTGAGAGTAGCACAGAGCTGGAAGAGGCGGAGGCATTCTCCCCTAGAGCCTCTGGATGGAGTACAGCCCCACCAACACCTTGATTTCAGACTTCTGGCCTCCAGAGCTGTAAGTGAATATATTCCTCTTGTTTTAGGCCACCAAGTTTGTCCCAGCAGCCTCAGGAAACTAACGCAAACCTCATGCCTGTTGATTCCAATTATTTTGATATATCATTTGGCACATGTAATTCTTGAGACACGATTTTTTAAAAAACAATTTTCTGTGTTGATTTATCTAGGAGAAAGCAAAAGGTGAAATCAAGTTGAGATAGTGTATGAGCACGAATCTGAATGTCAAATTTGCCATAATTTTCATCTTCTCCGGGGCTGCCTTTCTAGAGGATGAGGAATTCTTTTAGATGTGAACATGTCATAGGCTGTCACATGCTAGATACACACTTTTAGTGTCCATGAGTGGGAAAATGCATTTTAACCCAAGGGGCTTTGTGGAAAGGAATAATAATAAATTTCTTTTGCTAACTTTGAGCCTCTCCAAGGATCTACCATCCATTGTGTTACTTGCAATTACCCATCTCACCCTCCATTTCTGAGAAGAGAGCGAGGGAGGGAATGAAGATTGGGAGATACTCTTTAAAAGGTAGCTATAGTGGTGTGCTTAAAGAGGAGAATTTCTTCCATTATTACATTATAACTTTCAGATAAGTTTTGCCTCATATCACATATAGCAACCAAAACCAAAATTCATTGAATAATTGAGCAATTCTTATATGTGGTTTCCTGCAACTATGTGCCTAACAAAGTATGAATAATTCTCAAATTGTTGCAATAAAACTTAACATCTGAAAAAAGTAAACAAGCTAAACTTTTAAATCAAATCAGGCCCATACTGGCAAGTGGCAGACTGAGTGTTGTAACTGCTAAGAAATGAAAGATATCCCAGTTTGGAGACTCACAAAAAAAGGAGGGGGAAAAAAAAATTGAACTGTCTAGAATTACTCAATACTGAATTATACCAAATACTTTGGGTATTCCGTTTTGATTTTATAGACTTGACTTTTGTCCTTCATCAGTCTAAAAGTCATTCTAGTGGGGGAAATAGTGGTGTTCTATCATTTGAAATTTTGCTTGCTTTTGGCAGTTTCTTGGTATTTGTGCACATGTTTTACAGGCTGTGAGTAAAACGTGTCCTTAAACGGTGCCATGTTCAACCTAAGAACAATAATGAAGGTCTCCTAAGAGTGTAAGGATAGTTTGTGACAGTTCTAGGGCCCAAAATACCCACTTTGTAGAAACCTTAGGAAATTCCTGCCATTAACACGGTCTTTCCACTTTCTTTTTCTGAAGAAAATAAGGAAAATAAAAATAATTAATTTCTTTCAGGTATTAAACTCAAAATAATTCACGTATTAAAAGCTTTATTTCATTACTTTCACTTGGTTTTAAAGAGTGGTGTGCTCTGGTCCACAGTAGTATTGCAATGTTTATTCTGGTTTCTAAAGAAATAGGGCGTTCTGAGAATGCAGATGTCCATGCAGTTAACATCACAACCTTCTTCAGTTGCTAAGGAAATGGGAAAGTTGAGCTCTTTTGCAAAACAAATTTGCTAAGCTGTGCATGTATAGTTTGATTGTAACTATTTTCTTTGAGTCATTGTTCTATCTTCACTATCCCTGTATCTTTTTCTCATTCTGTTTCTATGTCCTGGTCTCCAATAGGTTTGTAAGAAGAGAGATCTGGCAGGTAACACCCCTAATAGTTTTACTTGACTTAATTGCTTGTTTGCAACAATAAATCTTGGAAGAAAGTGCATAGGGAGATTTTGTCATGACTTTGATTTTCACTTTATTTTTCAACAGACAGATATTTTCCTAAAATATTTGTCTCTATATGTTGCGTGTTGTATAAAATCCTATTGTGAAGTAGATGCAATATTTTTTAGCTCCTTTGCCACATTCAGTTTGCCTCCTCAACTCCTAGAGGAAGTAAGGTCTTCGTGTAGCTTACTCTCTGCTTTATTTATTAATTTAGCAAATGCATAGCGTTCACCCCTAACGGATACTCATGCTAAGGAAACTACTGTGGGAAACTCAAAGAAACATGAGAGTAGTATTCTGTTGGGTGATAAGATATGTAAACTTACATAAACCGTAACTCAAAATATGAAAAATCACATAGTAGGGACAACTAGAGAACTGAAGAAAAAGTCCTATTTCTAACTACTGCGAACCTGAATTAAACCATACCTGTAAAAACAGATAGCGTTTTGTTCAGTAAATATGGAGGTAAGAGAGCTGGATGATGATGTCTATGGCAAAGGGTGGCTGTGGGTTGAAAGATATTATCTGGTGAGAGGGACAAAATAGTATGGCTGGCTTAGAGAGTTGGGCTTGAAAAGTAGATCCAGGACATGTCACAGAGGGCCTTGGGTACTTATTAATTATTAATCAAACAAGTGACATGAGTTACTTTCCCTTTAGTAGGATTAACGTGGCCACCATTCAAAGACTGTGAAGTGTATCGTGATCCACAGACCACATACAACAGGATCACATGGAGATGATTATTAATATGCAGATTACCTACTGTATTGGTTTATCTGGAGGGTACAACGCTCTGGAAATGATTTTTATCTGCTAGGAAGTTTAAGAACTATACAAACAGAGGAGAAAGTGCTGGGAGGTTGGAAGACCAGTTAAGAAATAACTAAAATATTCAGGGGAGATAATAAAAACCACAGCTCCTGTGGTTGAAGGAAAGCCTAGGTGTTTGTCAACATAGACTGGGTTTAGCACCATCTCTATCACTTTGGGTTTTGTTTGGCCTTAGCCAAATAGTTTCCTCATCTATAAAATAACGTTAATATTGTCTACCCATGGAATTTAAAAATATTCACCATACGTGGGAATGCATCCTACTGAGCATAAAAAGCAAGTGCTTAAAATATGGTTCCTTATTTATCAAATTAGGGTGAGAAGTAGGAGATCTTCTAATCTCAAATAATTAACAGGGCCTAGGAGAACTTGCCTTCACCATTGGCTTAAATTATCACCATGTGCACTTGACTTAAAGTGTATCTCTTTAGGTCTGATCTCTCTTCTAAAATCCTTTCTGCCTACTTAATCTCTCTTGGATGACTCAAAAGCCCCCCCCCCGCCCCCCAACTTCACACTTTCCAAAATCAACTCATGATCTTTCTTACAAATCTGTTGTCTTCCAGCGTTTCCTGTTTTGGTGAAGGTCTCCACTACCCAGGAAGGTACACAAGCCAGAAACTTAGAAGTCATCCTTGACAACTTCCTTTCTTCATTCCCCATGTAAAATAATCTCCTGTCTTTCTTGTATTATCAATATTTCCTCTCTACTAGGTCATTTCTATCCATATAAACAAATCCTGGAAACTCTTATCTTAAAAAAAAAATCCTCCCTTGGTTCTACTTTTCTGTCTAGTTATTGACCCATTTCTCAGTTTTTTTAACTCACTTTACAGCAGTTATATGTACTCACCAACTCTACTTTCTCTCCCTTTTACTTGAATCTACTTCAGTCACGCTTTTCTCTCCAAACCTCCACCCAACTGACCCGATCAAGGCCCCAGTGACCTCCATGTTGTCAAATCCAATGGTCAATTCTCAGTCTTGACCTTAATCCGTAGTTGACCTCTCAGGCAGTCCTTTTGAAGTGTTCCCTTCACTCATCATCTGGTGTCTCATTCCCCTGGTTGTTCTACCTCACTGGTCACTCAGTTCCATTTGTGGATCCTCTTCCTCTTCCTGATCTCTCAATGTTAGAGTGCTTCAAACCGCAGTGTTGTGTTTTTTCTTAAATCTACCACCACTCCCAGATAATGTCACCTAATCCCACAGCTTTGTAGACCTCTCGGTGGTTTTCACACTTGTATCTCCAGCCCAGATGTTATCCTTGAAGTGCAAGATTGATTTTTTCAACTGCCTAGCCAACATCTCCACTTGGATATTGACTGGATAAAAGTGTCATAAACCAAATAATTAATTGTTACCTTCTCCAAATTTACTCCTACTCAGCTTTCCACATCTCAATAAATGGCACACATTTTCATGTAATTAAATCATTGTTTTAGTCCATGGGAAATTCACTGAAACTTTTGTTTAATGTATATCTGCTTTTACTTAACTCACAAGTAGAAGCATCTTAATTATATTTTTCTCCATCAATAGGAGATAAGGAACAGAAAAGTAAAGACAGAAAAGGGTTTTCAGAGGAAGGCTCATAAAGAAATCAAGAAGAAAGAGCTGGATCCCAAAGAAGAAGAGCAGTGATTTAAAGAAAAAGTATAAGAGTTGATGCTCATTATTATGTTGTTGCCATCAATAAAAGGATAACTTCTGTTTCGTGAACACTGTCTATGAGAGTGTTGAATTCACTTGATAAGGCTTTCCATCAGAAAGGCTATGAAGTAATAAAAATGGAGCACTTGCATGGTAAGGTTCAGGTTTGAAAAGCATACAATTTGAGGGGGCAGCATCTTATTCCTTGACAGTGCTCTCAAAATAAAAACATTAATTTATTTGTTCATTTTGCATTTTATTACTTGTGATTATCTACCAGATAGAGGTGAGGTAAATAGCTTACAGGAAAATCAACCCAACATCATTTTTCATCTTCTATAGCTTTTGACACTTCTTTCTATGCATCTTTCTGTGACATGGGAGCACAGCTTCAGTTAAGTGGGCTTAAATTTCCTGTTGTACTTTACATTTTCTTTCTAAGAATTCCTGCCTATACAGTATCACCTTTCTCTTTTGTTAGTGTTAAATTTCTTTTGTGCTCTGGATTTGTAAACTTGTGACAATTATCTGGAAGGATCTAAACTCTTGGCCACTGTAAAGTTATTTTATACATCTTTTGGATATGCTAACAAACGGCTGTTTATCTTGAATGTGACTCTGCATTACAAAGAGACAAATGTGCATTTGCCTTATGAGTTTTATGGTGGAAGTCAGTCTTAATTGTGTATGTGTTAATTGGTTGATAGGGATCTTTTACTTTTCCTTATATGCCATCTGGCTTGTTTAGAATACACTTAAAATTAACCTTCCTAAATAGTCTCATTTACCATGTGTTTATTATCGTATTTATTTTTTTGCTAAGGAGGCTTAGCCCTGAGCTAACATCTGTTGCCAAACCTCCTCTTTTTTTGCTTGAGGAAGACTAGCCCTGAGCTAACATCTGTGCCAATCTTCCTCTACTTTAATGTGGGTCACTGCCACAGCATGGCTGATGAGTGGTGTAGGTCCATGAGTGGGATCCAAACCCATCAACCTGGGTCCCTGAAGTAGAGCATGTGGAACTTAACCACTAGGCCTTGGGGCCAGCTTCTACCATGTATTTATTGAGCAACTAACGGTGTTATGCCAGGAGAGATGGGGGATGCAAAGGAAACGTGATCCACTGTGTTAGTTATGTGGGTTTTTGAGTTTAGTAGAGTAGAAAATGTACACAAGCAACAGAGAATTACCAAGGCCACATTGTAGGAGGTTAAATACTTGAATAAAGTAATATAGCCAATAGAGGAAATCTCATGGTATGACAAACTACAATGAAATTATTTCAAAATTATCTCTTCATAAATTATGGACACAAAGTGCTCTTTCTTGAGCCCACAGACACTTTCTCTAGTTGTTGAGATTGTGAAAGAGTTTATTTTTATTTTAGTAAAGTTAAACTGTGAAATTAAAAAGATTCAATAAAAAAACCAAAAAATAGGAAAAGGTTAAAAAATAATTGCTCACATTTTCTGAGTATAACAAAATATAAACAACCAATGCATTGAATGCCTTTGGATCTTTCAACGTCTTTTTAAATATCATCATTGGTGATATTATTATATTCACAATTTGGACAGTGGATTTAATTTCTGAAACAGCCAAAATGTATTTTATTTTAAATAGTGCCTAAGGTGAGTTTGGGGACAAAATTGTACGTGGTTTATGATGAGGATTTTAGGCTGGTTAATTTTAAAAACTGCAGATGAGAAGCAGGCTCTGAGGACTGGAATTTGCTTGCCCTTGGAGAGATATTTGCATTTGTGAAGGAAGGGGGGATGACTTTGTAGGGACCTGAAATTGGCCACCCCAGGATATGTCTCTTTGGCATTGAGATTGTTTGGGGCTGATTGCTTTTGATAAACTGGGACAGGGAAGGAGGCTCTGAGGAATGGAACTTGCCCTTGTTGGGACACATTTACATTTGTAAGGTAAATCTCTATCTGTAAAAGGTGCCTCCCTCTCTGTACCAGGAAGAAGAAGAGAGATGACCTTATCCCTAGAAACTCTTAATGGGGAAGGCAAGAACTTAAGTTGGTTGCTGTCTGGCAATCTCATGTAACTGATTTAGGGTGGTGGCTTCTGACCTTTACTTAATCCGATTTGATTCTTATCTAAAAGTCATGGGATCACCCAATGACCAGTCCCCACCTGCACTGATACCATTTTAACTTTTTTTCATGTTCTTTGCTTTGTCTTGTAAAGAGATGACTCACATACCCACGCCTTATAAAACTGGCCCTAACCCTCAACTTGGGGCAGCAGCAGTAGCTCCTCCTGCCCGTGGGCCCTGTCCCCACGCAGCAGCCTGACTGCCCATGGGTCCTGTCCCCATGCTATTCCACACTATTTTCTAAATAAAAGAGCACTACTGCCGGATCTTGAGAGTCCAAGAAACTTTCTTTCGACTCCTCCGCTCACCGACCCCACATCAATTACGAAGGACTGGGATTAGTCTTTTTAGGGTGGTTTAATGCAAAGCATCTAACTTTTATAATTAGGAAATCTACCTTTTTTTTTTAAATTCTGATTATAAGCCAGGCTGTAGGTATTATCTCATCTAATTCTTATAACAATTTTACGAAGTTGTTCTCACTATCTCCATCTTACAGGTGAAAAGACTAACAGAAATTAAATAGCTGCTAAGAGGGATGAGTAGATTCCAACCCAAGTCTGTCCTTGTCCTGAAGCCCATCATTTTAATTTTTATAATATAGTGCCTCCCAATTGCAGTTAGAAAATGTCAGAGAAAAGCCTTGTTTTATTCTTTTATGAGATTTGTGATCTTGGGAAAATCACTTAAATTCTCTAATCCTTAAGTTCTTAGTTTTTTAAAACAGGAAAATTACACCTACACTAAACTTACTTGAAGAAATCATGCTGAGGATTAAAAGAGATAATTATTTTAAAAAAACGACGTTGTAAAACATCAAGAAAAATTACACAAATGTAAGATAATGTGAAAAAAACTAGAGATAAAGCATTTATGAACAATATTTTGAGTTACGGCATCACTCACTCAATGATATAGCCTTTGGTAGTAACTTCGTTGAAAGAAACTGCTATTTGGATGTAGATAAACTTGATTAAAAAAAAGAAAGTAAGCCTTATTATTTAACCTAAATTTACCACCTAGGCTACATATGTTCACCAAAAGAACTTGCAAATTTGATGCAAAATATAGTCAATCTAATTATGTGTCTTCAAACAGACTTAACACACAGGTAGCAGAATTTTTTACTCTCCAGGCAATTCTCTTAGCATCTTGTTGAATCGGATGCACAAAGAAGTATACATACGGCATACACACTGATAGACACACATACACACATACATATATGAATGGATAAATAGACAAATTGCCAATGATGTCAGAAAGAACACTTGGGAAAATCTGTTTTTAAGATTGTGATTCAGTTGGGGTTGGCCTCATAAAAAGAGAAAGAAATTTGGAAGACTGTAAGAAAGATGGTACAAAGTGATGAGGATTTTTAGGCTGCTTAATTTTAAAACGGTTTATGATGAGGATTTTAGGCTGGTTACTTTTTAAACTGCAGATGAGAAGCAGGCTCTGAGGACTGGAATTTGCTTGCCCTTTTGAGAGACATTTGCGTTTGTGAAGGAAGGGGGGATGACCTTGTAGGGACCTGAAATTGGCCACCCCAGGATATGTCTCTTTGGCATCAGGATTGTTTTGGGCTGATTGCTTTTGATAAACTGGGACAGGGAAGGAGGCTCTGGGGAATGGAACTTGCCCTTGTTGGGACACATTTACATTTGTAAGGTAAATCTATCTGTAAAAGGTGCCTCCCTCTCTGTACCAGGAAGAAGAAGAGAGATGACCTTATCCCTAGAAACTCTTAATGGGGAAGGCAAGAACTTAAGTTGGTTGCTGTCTGGCAATCTCATGTAACTGATTTAGGGTGGTGGCTTCTGACCTTTACTTAATCCGATTTGATTCTTGTCTAAAAGTCATGGGATCACCCAATGACCAGTCCCCACCTGCACTGATACCATTTTAACTTTTTTTCATGTTCTTTCCTTTGTCTTCGTAAAGAGATGACTCACATACCTATGCCTTAAATTTAGCCCTAACCCTCAACTCGGGGCAGCAGCAGGAGCTCTGACTGCCCGTGGGTCCTGTCCCCATGCCAGCGGGGGCGGCAGCAGTGGCTCTGCCTGCCCATGGGCCCTGTCCCCATGCCAGCGAGGGTAGCAGAAGCAGCAGCAGCAGAAGCTCTGACTGCCCATGGGCCCTGTCCCCATGCCAGCGGGGGCGGCAGAAGCAGTGGCAGCAGAAGCTCTGCCTGCCCATGGGTCCTGTCCCCATGCTACACTATTCTCTAAATAAAAGAGCACTACTGCCAGATCTTAAGAGTCTAAGAAATCTTTCTTTCGACTCCTCGGCTCACCGACCCCGCATCACAAAGCACACTGGACTTAATTTCAGTGCCTGGATGTTGGTCCTAAGACCCCCCCATTTAGTATTCTGTAACTTGGACAATTCATTTAATTGCATTTAACCTTTTTTCAGCCCTTGTGAAAACAGCATAATAATGCTTGCTATTCCTGTATCACAGAGTTTAGAATTAAGCTAGTCTCTAGAAAAGAAGTACTGTGCCTTATCCATTTTGGCATCCTTAAAACCTAATTCATTACCTTGCAAAGATAGATGCTTGAGAAATGGAAATAAAAGCAATCTATAAACTGTGTGTATACTAGTATTTTTCCTTATTCATTTAAAAAACATTTTTCAGTTACCTACTATGCTGCCTGTTTTTATATGATTTTGGAGTAGAGGATAAAATTAAATTGTTTTAACTCCCCTGAATACAACCCAAGTAGTCATCTTGAAGTGATGTGTTTAGATCATACATACGTCAACCTGCTGCTTGTGCTCAGACTGGCCAAAATGTCAGCACCATCAATTAATGGGTGATGTTAAATTAGTACAATGCAAGTAATATAGCAGGAATACATGTGGCTTTCACTAGGCTATTACTCTTTTTAAATGAGGCCTATCATTATGTCATCTATTGATGTAAAAATCATCTAATGTCTGAATAGTGGGCCTGTCTGGAGCATGATTATATTTATTCTCTAATGGTTTTACAACTGGTCTAGCCAAACGCAATATTCCAAGGCTTATCCTTGAGCTAATTGCTCTGATGATCATTAACTTGCATTTTCTCAAAACCAAAAATTGTCTAAAACTAGATTGTGATCATTAAATAACTTTGTTTCAACTATGGAATTATGTTCCATATGCTAATGTATTCTCTATTTCTTTTAAGGGTAATAGTATTTGCCACAGGAAAGGAAAGCTTCCAGATCTACTGATTTTGAAAGGACAGACAAAAGTGATAGGAAAGTTCAAAGTACCTGACTCAATGGAGTTTATCTTGTGTTCTGAATAACTGCCAATTAACTCCGCACACCACTCTTTAAAACTTAAACTATTGTGCAGGGTTCATGTAGAGTGCTATCTGTGTATTTACATGTTTATTTGGGTGAGGAAGATTGGCCCTGAGCTAACGTCTGTGTCAGTCTTCCTCTATTTTGTATGTGGGACGCTGCCCCAGCATGGCTTGATGAGTGGTGTGTAGGTCTGCGTCTGGGATCCAAATCAGCAAAACCTGGGCTGCTGAAGCAGAGAACACGAACTTAACCACTACACCACTGGCTGGCCCCTAGAGTGCTATCTTTTAAGGAGATTTAGCACTTGAAACCTTATTCTGACGCCCCAAATCTAGGGAAGGCACGTAGCCATGCTCTCAACATAGACTTACGTAGATTGGAAAAACTATATTTTCATTAGGATACAAGATGCAGGGCTGGAAAACAAAACAGATGCCTTTTAAGCAAAAATCCCATAGGATGGTGATTAATAGGAATCATAATTGTCTTTCTCCTGGATGCCGGAGGTTATAAATTGACATGCAACAACCTCACTTCCAACTGAAGTTCACACACATTGTTTCAGTCTGTAAATGTTTTAGAAAGGAAATGTCTCTTAGCACTTGCCAACTGGAAGATGCTAGAAAATGAGAAGGACTCAATTTGGACAAAAATTAATTTATTCAACAAGGATTTGTTGCCCCCCAAGGAAATATGATACAAGTGCCTTGCTTACTTTTCTGGATATTTATTGATTAAAGGTAACCATGGCAATACGAAAATAGGTTAGAAGAGTCTTAGCTAGTATGATTACTTTGTCCAAATCAGCTCTGGTCCTTCAGAGCCAGGACTCTGTTAGGGTCATAAGGCCTCTTCCCCTATCGGATGCATAATTGCTTTAGGTGATGCTCAAATGAGTACTTATGCCCACGTGCAGCGACCTTGGCACTCTCATATACCACATGAGAATAAAACTTTCTACCTTTCTGGAAAGACATTTGACACTATTTATCAGAATTTCTTAAAAAGTTTATGTCTTCTAGCCAGGTAAATTCATATTTAAGAATCTGTCCTAAAGGAACAATTAGAGATATGTGAAAGATGTGGTCATGTATAAATGTTCATAGGGATATTTTCATAGCAATAAAAATATGGGAGAGACTTGAAAATTCAAATAGAGGGAATTATGATGATGTGGTATTAGACCATTTTGTCACCATTAATCATTCTGTGTTTGGAAGCAAAGGTAATGCCCATCAATAGAGGAATGGTTAAACTAATTATGGCAAATCTACGTCGGGAATATTATGCATTATATATAACATTATAATATATATAACATTAAAAAATATAGATATAACATTAAAACAGAACAGGGGTTGAACTATACCAGTTGACTCAGAGTTTTCATGAGATATAGATGAGTAAAAAGCAAGATTCAGAAAGTATTTATGATATGACTGCATCTAGATAAAACAATGCAAGGACAAAGAAAAAAGCCCCATATATTTCTGTATCCTTATATGCGTCTAAGTGCATGAATAGAATTATGTAGGCACAGAAAAGATATGGAAAGATAACGACTGGGATGCAATGTTGATTAATTCATGGCAGAGGAGAGCTGATGTTGAGTAAAAGGTAGGAAAGCAAAAAAAGGAAAAGAAAAAATACTTAAAATAGCACATGAACATGATCACATTTTTTTAAAATTAAGCAAAATTATACGTTTATCTAATTGTATAAAGAAAATAAACACAGTATTTTAAATTGCCCTTTCGATGACATTTGATATAGTGGGGAATGCTTTAGGTGTTAGTGTGTGAAAAAAGGATATAAATCCTGTTTGGGCTTCAGTCCCCATCCATCCACAAAGACTATTCTTATCAAGGTCACCCATGTCTTCCATGCTGCCACATTTGATGGACCCACTTTTATTACTATTATTATTTTAGATACTTTATCTCTAGCACTGGACAAAAGTGGGCACTTTTTCCTTCTGGAAATGCCTTCCTCTCTTGGCTTGCTAATTCCACACTTCTCTGAGCTTCCTTTTGCTTTACAGGTCTCTCCTTCATCTTCTCATTTACAGATTCCCCCTTTTTAGTGAGACCTCAAAATGTTGGCATGTCCCAGTGGGAATGTTGGGACCTCAGTTCTCCTCTTTTTACACGCTGTTCCTCATAGATCTCATCTAGTCCTAGGGCCTGAAATTCCATCTAAATCGCTGACCATTTTTAAATCTCCTCCTCAACTTTCAAGGTTTTTCATCCAACTGTCTGCTTAACATCTTATCTCCACCCAGCCATCCTGTACTCTCCACCCACCACCTTTCTGCTTTCCCATCTCACTGGAATCTATGCAATCAATCACTTGCATCTAACAGTAATCCAAGTGTTACCCTTGACACTTCTCTTTCCCTCCTGTCTATCAGGTCACAGGTTCTATTAAGCTTATGCCAAAGACGTATGTTCATTTCATCCACTCCCCTGCATCCCTACTGCTAACATCTTTTGTTCACATAACCCTTGTTTCTCCTCTGAACACCACCACAATGGCTTCCCAGTTTGTCGCCCACTTTTACTTTGGCTCGTTAATAGTTCACTTGTCACCCAGTAGCCAGTGTAATTTTTCAAAAATGCAAGTCAGATCATTTTACTGGGCTGCTTACTTCGTTCCATTGCTGTCCCATTTGGCAGGGACTAAAACTCACACTTCTTTGTCGTTTTACCAAGCCCTACATGATCTGGTCCCTCCGACTTCTCTCCCCTGATGCTGCTTTTCCTCTCATCCATTGGATACCCTCAGATGAACTGGCCTTATTCTGGGTTCCTTGGACAAGCCAGTGTCATCCCTTTCCTAAAGCCTTCATGCTGGCTGTTGGCCTTGATTGGAGTAGCCTTCCTCTTGATCTTCACATGGCTGGTTGATTCCTTCTTCCTACACCTCTTTGGAGAAGCCTCCCTAACAATCCAATCTAAACTAGCTACCTGGATATGTTCTTTAAACCCACCCCATTTTATTTCTCCAAATTGCACCTATCTCTATATGATATTTGTCTTCACTTATTCATTATCTGCCTTTACAGACAGAAGGCTGTGTAGGATCATTTGTCTTGTTTGTCTAATTGGCCATACTTTGCCACATAGTAGATACACAGTATCTGTTGAATGGATGAATGAACAAGCATTGGATGTTATAAACAGTTTTCTTTCCTGTAATTAATCTGATAATAATAGTATCTATATGCTTGAAGGGAAGTAACATTTACTGAATAATAACTATGTGTC
Organism: Equus quagga; assembly: GCF_021613505.1. Lineage (NCBI taxonomy): Eukaryota > Metazoa > Chordata > Mammalia > Perissodactyla > Equidae > Equus > Equus quagga. The sequence goes on from NW_025802777.1 coordinate 14,048,486, forward strand.
CTACAGCGTGTTTTTGGATTTTGTGTATTTTTATTCTATTAACCTTTCAAAACAAACGTCTGAACTGACTATAGTCCTCCCTATTTTACATAGAAAGAAACATGAAACTCAGAAAGATTAGGGGTCTAAGGTCACCCTGGTCAGTAGTTGAACACAGGTTTATTGGCTTCCAAAATCCATGCTTTTTCTAAAATATCATGCAAACTCCTTGACATTTAACTGCTCCTCATTTACCAATATCTGGTCCTAGATAATCCCAGCTTTTAAAAAATGTATTTATCTGTTCCTTTTTTGTGGGTGTCAGATGTTTACCAGGAACTGTCTTAAAACTATCTTGATTGGCTCCTCTACAAACCTGTGCTATGTCTGTTATGCAGCTCCTTGTTGCGTTTTCAAAATAGTTTTCTTCATTTTGTTTACTCTTTTCCTCGATGGCTTCTCTTCCAAACCATCTCTTTATTCCCTCATTTCAGTCTCTACATGCTCTCTGAACTTTGTTCCACTTCCCCAGGCTTTTCCAGAGTATTCTGAAGTTCAGGACAGTCGTCCCTTGACTCTTTTCTTCTCCTTTCCTCACTTTCCCCTTTCATGCTCATTGCTTCAGTAATCAGGCTGGTGTGGCTAGCTTCTGACTCATTAATCCCTGCCCTGATAGCTCCTCTAAACTCTAACTTTAAGGTGCCTTTTGGATATTTCTAAATGAACATTCTTAATCAATATAAAGAAAATCACATTCATTTCTTGACTTGAAATGACTTCTGCCTTTGACACTTTTCTCTCTTTAAAAAATATTATTATTATTAATTTTTGTTACTGGCACCACATTCTTCAGTCAACTGGAGGATTCAGTGAGGCTTTAATAGCACTCTCCTTTTTAATCGGTCTCAAATTTCTATGCTTTCTACTTTTGTTTCTTTGATTTTGAAAACTGAACATTTTCACTAAATGTAACTAGGAAACAGTCAATTTGAAAACTCTTGACTCCAACATTACCTTTTCTACCTCTCTTTGGGAAGCAGTAACAGACTTTTCTTCCTGACCATCTTGGATGAAGAAACATGAGTTAAAATGATCAGAAGATGACCTTTTTAGTTAGAGAACCAGGGATTCCGGGTTTAGCTCTGGAACGTCCTGTGTTCATTTCCTTTTAATGAGTCTTTTAAGCTTTATCTCTAAAACTATGCAACTTTGACCTTTTGATTCTTTAGGCTAGTAATTACTTAATTAACTTTGAAGGCATGTCTCACCCCACAATTTATCCCTTTCCCACAAGGACATTTGGATCAACATTATTTCCACCTTTTCCTACCTTTGTGTGCACAATTCAAGTCTCAATCTGCCAATACAAACATCCTTCACATTTTTAGTTGAGCCTGAGGACAGAGGCCAAAGAAATGTCTGAAAGCATAGGACTTATTTGCAGTATACTGAAGGAATTGATTTCTGAACAAAATTAATGTGTTCATTGTAAAACAATTGCAAAACACCAGAAATCATACATGCAAAAGATACAGTCTGAATTCTACAACGCAAAAATTACTATTACTATGCCCTGCAGTAGAATATTATGGGGTGGTCCCATAAGATTAGTACCACACGGCCTGGGTGTGTAGTAGACTACATCATTTAGGTTTGTGTAAGTACACTCTCTGATGTTCCCACAATGACGAAATTGCCTAACAACGTATTTCTCAGAACAGATCCCCGTTGTTAAGCGACACATGACTGTATATTGATCAAATATTTACATTTTTTACTTTAGTGAACTGAATATTTACTACATCTTACCATTTTAATATTGAGGTTGTTTATTTGTTTTTCTAATTGATTTATAAAATTTCTTAAGATTAAAAATTCTATTTCTGTAGTGAAAATAATCTTCCCACTTTTTCAATTGCCTTTTAATGTTAATGTAATGTTATTAATAAACATGTTTAAAAATTTTTATCTAGGTGCTTTTTAACTTTGCTTTGTGGTCTTTGTTTTTGTGAAATGGTCTAGTCCATAGATAGGTCACATAAACCTAGGAATTTTCCTAAGTAGGTTTTTTTTAATATTTACGTGTATTTGGTTGCATGGTATGACATATGGACCTCATTTGTTATTTCCTAAATATGACTATTCAGTTTTCCAAGATGAAGTTTCAGGTAACTCATGCTTCCCAGTGATTTGAAAGGTCACTTTATCGTATATTAAATTCTTATATATAATACAATATTCAATTTGTTCTTTATTGTAGTGGGGAGGTGTTATATTTTGTTCATTAGTTTATCTTCTATTGAAAATATATGTATATATACCTCTGTGTGTGTGTGCATATGTGTACACATAGAGGCATATATACATGTATATACATATTTATAATCACATGCTATATATACGTATATATTCTCTCTTATTATGAATGTTTATCCATCTTCTGAGTACTTTCTCCTATTTTTTTCTTCTAGAAGTACTTGAAACCATGTCAACTTAGAGAAAATTTCACTTGAGTTTTGTTTGAGATTGTGTTAATATATTAGTTAATTTTTAAGGAATGAACAATACTGCATCTTCCTATCTTAAAGACATCAGATTCTTAAAGAAAGTTTAACATTTTCCTTTTATAGTACTCATTTTCACAAGTTTAATCTTTTGTATTTACAATAGTTGTTGCTATTATAAATAGAACTTTCTTTTCCCTATTTAACTTCTTAAGTGCTTATTTGATCCAGCCATCTTATTAAATTTTATCATCATTTCCAATAATTTTCAATGGGTTATGTTTGTTTCCAGAATTGATTAACTCATCAGGCATTTCTAAGATCTAGCAGCTTCAGGACAATGGGCTATTAGGTTTCAAGAAATCCCAGCGGAGGAATTTCATTAGTACAGTTCTTTTTTCTTTTTTTAGTTGTGGGTCCTTCTAGTTGTGGCATGTGGGACTTTTGTTTTTGATGACCATGGTGCTCTAGGGTAGGGCACTTCATGTGGAATTGACCAGGTTGTTCTCTGTCCACTTTCGTGTTAGATTGAACCAGAATTGCTCATATAGGATCATTTTGACCTATCATATGAGCAATATTAGATCCAGAATTCTTCCCAGCCTCCTGTGGAGGCTTCATAGAAGGGCCCTGAAACATCAGAGACAGGCCTCTAAAACTGAGGCCATATTCAGCAACTCTCCATTTGTTCTGTCCATTCTTGCTTTGGTCTTCGTGAATTAGCTATTCCTGGTTAAAACTAATTCTAGTCTGTGAAAGGAATTTTAACCGTAGCACTTAAATTCAATTTTACAGTTTTGCTCTCTAAAAGCAGTTTTAGAAAATCATATTCTATTCCTTTTGTTGTTTCAGGGACTCTGGGAGCACTTATGGAACTTTCTGGAACCCTCTGTTAATACTTCTGCTTGAACGATCATCACCTCCAGAAGCGTCTATTTTAGGTTTTAAATTGCAAACTATTGTCTTCTAGATTAAGCACTTTTACCCTGAGTTTGAGTTTATGGAGATTGTCATTTCATTCTTTCCATAAACATGCACTAGGCACTTAACACATTCCAAGCACCATGCTGCAGGGTGGAAATACAAACATGAGCAGGACTCGTCCTGGTGAAGTTTCAGAAGATGAAACAGTTGTGTAAATGAACACGTAGTACCATGGCAGATGGTTGGTGAGAACGTAGGCAGAGCAGTCAGAGGCTTGGTGGTGGATGTGTCCTGCAGGGAAATCTTCCCAGTGGACTTGTCACCTGGGCTGAGCTTTAAAAGACGCATTGGAGTTAAATACGTACAAAATCAAACTTTGTTGATAGTTATGATTTTCTTCTACAGAACTAACTGTGGAGTGAGCTACATTTTGTCCTCTTGAAGCAGGATGGGCCCAGATATGTTAAATGAGCAGGTGGTTCATTTTATAAACTAACTGGTTCCTTGACTGCTTTGCCATTTGATAGTTCGTGTGTGTGTGTGTGTGTGTGTGTGTGTGTGTAAATAGTGGTGATTTATAAATCACACAAGTATATTTTTATAATACACAAAAGATTTTAGATCTCTCTTTTTAGATCTTAGCATCCTTATCTCCCTTCTTTTAATTATTTACTAAATAAAATAAGTGGTTTTAAAAAAATTTCACATTTAGCAAACTGCTCTTAATAGCAACATCTAACTTGTAGTCTCTTACTTATTTCTAAACATGTGGTCCTTACTAGTTATGGTATATACTAATTTATGTCTCTTAATACCACATGAATTTAGAATAATATGGGGTATGATAATACTTTGAAAATTTCAAAACTCTCTTCTTTTCAAATCTCTTCAAATAGGAGCATTAGGTGTTTATGCAATTTTGAAATCTCCATGAAGACAGGGACACTTCCTATAATGTTTATTCTGTGTAATTTTTAAGTAAATCGGCAGAATTAAGATATGACATTAATTTTATTATGCTATTCAAAAATTACAGAGCTGGAAAGGGCTTCAAAACCAAATCTACTAGTTCACCCGCTCCTTGTAAGAGGTGTGGAGATGAAGGCTCAGAGAGGACATGTGTCTGATCGTAGGGCTGATTGGTGGGAGAGCAGGAGATTAGAGCCCATTTATTTTTGTTTTGATGCCCTTCACAATGAGCTCGTCTAGTTTCTCACTTAATGCAGTTATTCGCTATTATTAAACAAAGATAAAAAGGAAGTTGGAACACATTCTAGTAAAATTCCCTTCAATGAATGTTAAATAACTAAATAAAATTCTAATTTGTATTTCCGATTAATTATTCTGGGAATGGAATATACTCTTCCTCTAGCTTCTAGGAAAATGTGGCTACAGAGGCAGGAAACCCCACGCTTCCAGAACTCTACATCATCTTTCCATTCCAAAGTGCCTGATGGAAAGAAGACAATGTAAAGAAAGCTATGTTTGCAAGCAGGAGAAGCGTTGTGTCCTGGGAGATGGGGGATGAGGGGCCCTCTAGGGGAGGCAGTTTGGAGCCATTTGTATATTCTTCATCCAGGTTGTCTAATTTATCTGTCTTCTGGAATGTATTTCTCAGACTGCTCTGAAGTCTACATACCTTCACTGAATGGGACTTGCTACTCCTATCTAATGGTACTACTCTTAGATGCTGGGGATGTTTTTCACTCTCCGACTAACTGATAGGTCATTCATGAAACACGCTTATTTATTCAATGCACATTAATTCATTTAACAAATTCTAAGTACCTTCTCTATGCCTGGCCCTCTGAGAGCTTCTGTTCTAGTGTGGGAGTTCAGACAGTACATATTAAATATAACAAATAAGCAAATTGTACAGTGTGTTAGATAAGAGGCAAGGAAGAATGAAAATGTGGAAGAGGGTAAGAGGATTTCTGAATATGGATGCGGGCAAGGTGGCCTCTATTGACCATTGTGCCAAGCATTCTTGCATAAGGGTTGTCCATGCATTATCTGATTTATTCCTGACGGCCACCCTGCAAACACAGGAACAGAGGCAGAGAGAGGTTAGTGACTGGGTCACACAACCAGTACGCGCAGAACCAGAATTAAAATCTAGTCCTGCTGAATCCAAGACCCATGGCCTCTGAAGAGAGATTCAATTTGGGGGAAGCGGGTACGTAGAGAACCGGAGCATGCAATGGGATAAATGGTGTAAGGCAGATCCACAGAGCAGGACTTGGCAAACTATTGTCTGATGGCCAAATCTGGCTGCCTCTTGTTTTTGTAAATAAAAGTTTATTGGAATCCAGCTGTATTAGTTTTTAAGCCACTAGTTTTCTAAGTCATTAGTTTGTAACCCCTGCCTGAGTGGTTAAGTTGATGCACTCCACTTTGGAGGCCCAGGGTTCGCCCGTTCGGATCCTGGGTGCAGACCTGCACACTTCTCATCAAGTCACGCTGTGGCAGCGTCCCACATAGCAGAACTAGAATGACCTACGACTAGGAGATGCAACTGTGTGCTGGGGCTTTGTGGAGGGGAAAAAACCCCCAGAAGAATGGCAACAGATTTTACCTCAGGGCCAATCTTCCTCACAAAAAAGCACTTAAAAAAAAGCACACACATTTATTCTCTTCCAGTTCTGGATGGCAGCAGTCCAGAAATAGTTTCACTGGGACCAAATCAAGGCGTCACGCCTGGAGGCTCTAGGGGAGAACCCCTGTCTTTGTCTTCTCCGTCTTCTAAGCACGCATTCCTTGGACGCCTTGGCTTGTGGACCTTTTCTCCATCTTCAAAGCCAGCAGCTTAGTGGATCTTGCTTCAGTTGTCATGTTGCCTTCTGTCTCTGTGGTTGTGTGTCCCTGTGTCTCCCTCTTATAGGGAGACTTGTGATTGCATTTAGAGCCCACCCGGATACTCTAGAACAATCTCCTTATTTTGAGATCTTTGCTTTAATCACATCTGTAAAGTCCTTTTTGTCACATACGGTAACATTCATGGGTTCCAGGGACGAGGACCTGGATATCTTTGGGGACCTACCACACCAGACATGCTCACTTGTTAGTGTATTTTCTGTGACTGTTTTCTTGCTACAGTTGCAGAAGGCAGTAGTTTTCGACAGAGAATGTACAGCCTAAAATTTTACATGGGTGCTTTACAGAAAAATATTGCCATCCTTTGCTCTAAAAGAGAAACAATTGCTTGAAGGAAGGGGAATCTCTGACATCAGGAATCATCGTTCTCTGGGACGGGAAGGGATTAATTCAAAGCTCAGTCACACCACAGTTAAATCCAGGAGAAGTTCTCTTCAACTTCAGCTACACAAAGGGAGGGTCTTCAAGGAGTAGGAAGATTTTCTTCTGCTGCCTCACATTACCGAAATCTTGATTCTGATCCCCTGGAGAAAATATCCTTTCAGGATTAAAAGCAACACAGTAATTTAGAGTCGGTGGAGTAAAAAAGTGTAAGCCGTATTGATGGCATGCCCTGACATAGTTTCCCAATGATATTTTGTCAAGCAATCAAGTAACTAGCTAAGCCAAGCCTATGCTTACACTAAAGGCCTTTAAACTTTTTCCTTTTTTTAAAAAAAACTATCACTTTGGACCCACATCATGTCAGTCCTGTTATTGTACAAAGGGAAATTTAAATTTCAGGTTTACGTAATGTTTACACTGCAAATATTACCATAACTGCCATACAAGTACACAAGACCTTTGGGAATAAAGCACTGTTTTGAAAACTATAGTTTTCATAGTATTGCAACAATGCTGTCAGTTAACATATAATTATAACTGACCCCAAATTTGCGAATACTGGCAAAAATCACGCAACCTTTTAGATGAAAGAAAACGGTTCATGTGGCTAAATTCTGTGCAGATTCCAAAATTCATAAAGATCATTGAATAGTAGGCTTTGAACAGACAGAAAAGAAAGCCGACTCTTAATGTTTAGTACCCTGTGCACGCGTTAACCACTTCCGGTTTGGTTTTTGTATGTCCTATTTTCCAGTTAACGACACTTAGGGGTAGTAATAGCCAGTACTTATGTAGAGCCTCCCATGGGCCAGGCCCCCTTGCAAGTGTTTCATTCACATTTGAGACATTTAATTCTTCCAACTGGAGCTATTACCACTTTACAGAAGGAAAAGTTGAGGGCCAGAGGGACTAAGTAGCTTAACCAAGATCACACTATTAAATAGCATAAGAGTAAAGAGTCAAACTCAAGAATATAAAAGCTATCCTCTTACCCGCTACGCTGGGTTGCCTCTCACATGTACGTTTATGTCAAGGAACTCCTGATCTCTGAGATGTGCAGAGAGAGGAAGTAGAGTATTGAGATAGCAGTGCTGCTAAACCAGAGGAATTTTCTTCTAATACTTCCTGAACACCTTCTAACAAAGGATTGTTAGAAGTGCACTGTTATAGTATACCAATATATCTATAAGTCATTTTGGATTCAGTTTGTTAATTTTAGGCTTTTGCTCATCAGCTTTTGACTTTGGCTGCATTTTAGAATTTTCTGGGGAACTATAAAAAAAATACCAATGCCTGGCTCCATCCCAGGCCAATTAAGTCAGAGTCTCTGGGGATGGGGCCCCAGGGGTGGGTACTTAGTGGGGGCTCTCTGGGTGATGCTAACATGCAGCCAGGGTTGAGAACACACCATGGGCTCTAACACAGCTCCTAGAGATAGTGCTGAGGCTGCAAATAAATCACAGCATTAAGTGTTAGAGATGAGAACACTTTCAATTACCTGACTATTAATCAAGACTGAGAACAGGGTGCACTTGGATAAATGTTTATATATTTTGGATTCAATAGGAAATCTCTGAGTGCTTTTTGATCCCTTGAGTATTTTCCAGAGCTGGCATTCTGAGATTTTTCACATAACTTCACCATCAGTGAACTAGCTCCATGGAAGGAGATGGGAAGAATTCTCGTGTACATTCCAAATCTTACTATACCTGCCAACCCAGAAATGAAGGGAGTATGTGTGTGGTGACCCCACTGGACTCCCTGTTGTTATGCACCAGCCTGTTGCTATTCATGATGCTGCATGATCTGTTTTATTTCTACCAAAAAAAGAAAAGGCTTCTAATTCGTAAGAAAAGCACAAGGATTTGGACAAACATCCCCAGTGCTCTGATTATAAGTATGACGCTGAACAGATTGACAGGCTCATTTCACTTTAAGCAACCCTAACATCCATCTCAGGCATAAACTTGAACTTTTTTTCCATGATGGAGCAAGCCTCAGGTGGGCCAGCCATGAAGGACATATGTTAAAGCCGTTAGGGCTCATTAGCACAGTGCAGCAAGCTTGTCAGATATAGATGATGCTTAGATTTTCCTCCAGTCCAGGCACACACACACACATAGTGAGAAAGTTTGGCTGGATGAGTCTTCCAGGTTATTAATAGCAATGAAAGGAGTCATTGCGTACGAATTTGCAAAAGAAAGAAAAACCACACACACACATAACTATTTTTTTCCCTGAATTCAGTGTCATTCCATTTATTAATTCTAGGAGAAAGAAACACTGGGAGGTGGCATGTGATGATAAAGGATGTTATGTTTTTTCATCATTTCTAATGATGAATCATAAAGCCTTGATGTGTCTGGCTGCCTGGCTAGGCATCTACATAAATTCCAGAGGCATTCCTTGCTTCTATCCTTGGAGACGCCCTAAAGTGGATAGTTTCATTTGACAGCATCCTGGACTGTTGAGGGAACTAAGAGAAAGAGTTGACAAGATGATCTAACACATCTTTTATGTTCCCTACTTTTTTTATTGGGTGGAAAGAGTCAGCATGCATTCAGATACAGACCCCGTCCTTCAATAGGTGAATAGAAGATGCCCATATTTGTACACACTTACTCTAAATATCCTTTCTTGCATGAATTTCCATCATTGTGGATAAGTAGAAAATTCAAAGAATCTCAGAAATGCTGGGCCTCTGGCCAGAAGTTAAATGTGGCCATAATAGCTCTTGGGGATGGGACAATTGGCCCCCATAGAATTCTTTGAATGGGAGGCTGGGTTTGGGCCAAAAGGTTTCTCTCTAAGACTTTTTCATCTCTTAATATTTTTTTGCCTGGCCTCCTTTGGACTAGAACTGGCAACCGCCTCCTTCATGGTCATCAGAGAGTATGGCATTTTCCAGAATGCAAGAGTCAATACTATAATTGGGACAACACTCATTTTAAATCAGGATGGGGACACATCAGGGTCATGTCTTGACATTTTGATATGGGTATAGTTAGATGCTACTTGAGTCTTTTTTTTCCTTATGACGATAAGTCTAGCATAAGGACAAGAAGGCTTCTCATAGAGTTTTCTGCAATGGTGGGATACACATGAGACTACCTGAAAAGAATAATGAGATGCACAACTGGGCTGTAGCCTATTGTGGTTTCAGAAGGCTAGTCAACCAACAGAGCTGCTTTGTGTGATGGTCCTCGGCATGATAGATTGCAGGCATGGTTCTAGTTTTCTTTCACTTTTCATGTTCTCAATTTCTAGTCCTCTTTTAGCAAGCTTGTAGAAGCTTTTGATCCTATTTTGACTTCTGCCCAGGTGTTCTCACTTCCTTCTCTATTCCTTTACTGAGATGATTCTTTCCACCTAGAATACCTGCATCTTCCTCTGCCAGTGTACGCTTCTTCATGACAATGAAAATGATCTTCAAATCCACTGTTTCAAGTGTTACTCACATCTGATCAATGCTTTACTTGTGTTGGAATGTACAGTTTAAGATTTTGATACACCAATTTTGGAATAATAGGTTATTTTGTGCATGTTTCTTCACAACCAGTTTTCAGTGTCCTTAGAGTAGGTCTCATGATTTCCAACCCCACCCTCTTCCTCCATACACAGTGAAAGCCACATGATTCAAGATGACAGACTAATTGCTTGGTGAATGAATCTGAGATGCAGAGTAGAATTTTTAGTACTTTATAGAGAATTATACTGATAGAATCAGAATATAGAAATGCATATGAATTTGTACAAATTATGTATGTATCTACCGCTTACAGTCTAAAAGAATAAGAAAGCGTTCTGAAGAAAATTGTGCTTTGAGTCCAAAGAAGTCTTATTCAACTTCACAGTTCCTTGTTTTGGATGACTTCCGAATATATTTATTCAAAGACTATGCATAATTCAATGAGGACCTGAGAGACGTCATTTAGCCCAGAGATTTTACTGAAAAAGAATAAAGAAAAATGTTAGGCATGAATTTGCTAACTTTTTTCCAGGGCCTTAATAAAATCATCAGTTTTGAAACCTTAAAAATTGATCAAATTACTTCAAAAGCACTTTTAGACTTTAATTGTTTAAGGTAATTTTGGAAAGATACTGCTAATGAGGAAAAGTTGTGATCAAGGAAAGCTATATTTCTAAAATTTATATTTTAGACATATTTTAAAAAATTATCCTTCGTTGAAGAGCCGGTTTCCTCCCTCTAAATATTCAATAATGGTTACTGCCTAAAATACCTCATCTGAGAAAATAAGAAGAGTTAACCAACAAAATATTTAAATTTTAGAACTGAGAAAGACACAAGGCTGGGTGGGATTCCAGTCTAAATATAAATTCCACAGTCTAAGAGAGTTGTCATATCTTCCAAAAAATCACATTTGTTTTCTGGGAGCAGCTATGACGAATTTATTACCCAAATTGGTAGTTGCTTACTAGGTTTCTATATAACTTTCTTAGAGGGAATTGAAAATCTTTCTTAAAACAACAACAACAACTTACCTCTGTTGTCCTTGTCCTGTAATTAAACTGAATAATTTGTGTGATATTTGCCATTCAAATTTACTTTTTCAAGTTTTTTCTTTCTTCTCTTTGTTTCTATTTTTAATAGGTTGCAAGGATGGAGGAACCAAGTGTTTTAAAATAAGATACTTTGAGGGGAGAGACTTGGTTATTGTGGAACTGATGAACTCATCCATTCTTGATATCTTACCTAGAGAAGAATCTGAGAACTATACTGCATTATATTAGCATATGTGTTTATGTAATTTAATTTTATTGGGTACTTGAAACCCATACTTGTACATGCAAATACAGTCCTTAACACAAATATGTTTGACTTCATCGTGAAAATATTTACTTGTGCATACAAACGAGATTTCCTACCCATAAACTACACTGCTACATACTTTCAATTTTAAGTTAATAGACAAATTTCTCTATATTACATAGAAGAAATTAATGATTCATATAATGAAAATATTTTTAAAAATAATCCTTTAAACTGGACATCCAATTATCATAAGCAAAGATTAAAAATGTAGCCTGGGCAAAATGTCTAAGAAAGATATATATAATTCTACAATTTTCAAAATAATAATGTAGTATATTACAAATTGAGTTAGACTAAGAAAATGAGATATCCACAATATTAAGAAATGCTATTATGACTTTGTGAAAGAAAACACAACTGGCCAGAGTAAAACAAAGATATCAAAACTAATTCTCGGGACCGGCCCCGTGGCCGAGTAGTTAAGTTCGCGCGCTCCACTGCGGCGGCCCAGGGTTCGGATCCTGGGCGCGGACATGGCACTGCTCGTCAGGTCACTTTGAGGCGGCGTCCCACATCCCACAACTAGAAGGACCCACAACTAAGATATACAACTATGTACGGCGGGGTTTGGGGAGATAAAGCAGAAAAAAAAAAAGCTTGGCAACAATTGTTAGCTCAGGTGCCAATCTTTAAAAAAAAAAAACTAATTCTCATAGTTATTCCTATTTACTACCAGTTTGGGAATGAATCAAGTAGTTGAAAGTGTCAAGTACTTTAAATTGAGCAGTGCAGGTGGTCTTATTACTCTGAAAGGTAACCTAATATAACGTAGAGCTCATTTAGATGATTGTACTAGTGGCTCACATTCCTTATCGAGGAAGAGTTCCACTTCTGCATAATCAGCCTCCAACAGGGAAATGATCTGAGACGGACCTTAACTTTTTTTAGTTGACTCAAGTAATATCTCTTAATGATTCCATGTGGTTTGGGAAGGATGAGTATTTTTTGATGGGGCCATTAATTCAAGAATCAATTGGCATTTGCCAATTAGAGTTCTGGGGTTTTCACATCTTTGCTCTGGCATCTCCTTTCCCATCTGAACTCATTCCTACATTGATTTTCCATTAGAAAGAAAGGAGACAGGTATGATTGCTGGTGTGAGAGATGACACGGCAAGAAAAGCTTTGAACTGGATGTCATGAATGCTGGTTTCTATTCTGCTGTGTATAAGCAGGTCATTGAATTCCTTGAACCTCAATTTTGTAAAGGGAAAATATTCTTGCCTTCTAAATTGGATAAACTGTTTCTTTAAGAGACAACTTTACAAATTCCATGATAAGAAAGAGGGCTCACAAATTTACTAGATTGATATATACTCAGAAGGGCAAAATCTTGTTTTTCTTAATTTACTATAACTGATCTGATCCTTCTCTTTAACAGCTGCTTTATGAGTGCACAGGGGACCCTAAATTGCAACTTAGAGTTAACACTATCAGAGTCCCTTCCAGCGTATATAGCACTTTGGGAGGCATCAGCCTTCTTTGAGCAAGTGCTCAGGAGTTCAGACTTCTTCCTCTCCAGGTGTGTATAGGAGGGAAGAACTTTGGTAGTGGCAGTCTCTGATCTACAAAGTGCCCTCTGAATCTTGGATGGGCTTCTTTGGCTTCTTCCTTGAACCAATGACCAATAAAGCAGGACTGGTCCTACTTGCTATGTGGTCAGCATTCTTGTCCCCACCGCTGGAGTTCATACTCCTAGACGTTTGCCATTGGCGGCAACATTTTTGTACATTGTGGCTTTTTGAGCCAGACTGTCTCAAGACTTCTGCTTGTGAACATCATCTGTGCTTTGCTGCTCGGCACATGGAAGCTTCTATTAACCCCGACTGTACCATTTATTCTTTAGAGATAAGGAGGGGCCCTTGGAATTATTTATCTAGTCACATCTCTTGCCCAAATCTGGATGTGACTTGAAGTCTCTCCAAACCACACTCCAGAAAGTACCAACTGTGCCCCTGAAAGATATTGAGTTCTCTCCTCACTGAGCTGGGTGTTTCTTTTACATCCTTCCCTCTATCACCCTCTGCCTTTCCACACCAAAAGGAAGAAGGTGAGGACGTGTGTTTCTCTCTTTCCCTCCTAATTCCCCTCTTTTTCACCCTTTAGAATTTTCCACATTTTCTTCCTACCTAGAAAATTCTTCCCCTAGATAGATTTTGACTGCGCTGGGACAACCACTGGCTATATACTGGCCTTTGGATGTTATCTGAAGTCTGAAGAAGTAGTATGGATATGGAGTGCAATGAGGTATAACTATTGCATTAAGGATAATAATGCAAAAATCACTTTACAAAAGAAAAGAGGAAAAAGAAGTGGAAAAGTTGTAAGAAAAGGAGAAAGAGGAAAAAGAATATTTGAGATCTGAAGTCAGGAGAACTCCCTGTCACCCCAAAGAAAACTGAATATGAAAGCTGCTGTTTTATATTTAGCCATGTCATAGAAAGAATTTCCCCTTGCAAGTATTCAGACAATAAATAGTAGCCATTTGAAGGAATGTATAATTAGCGTGAGTCAACATTAGCTATGTATCCAATTGTTAATTGCTTTGTCTCCTTCATATTCATCAATCCCCTTCTTTATGATAAAATTTCACTCCTTTAGAACATGAAACAGAAAAAACAAAATGCCTCTTTTAAACAATACTGATTCATGTTGAACAAATCAATTATGCTAGATTGTATTTCTCACATGCTCTTACAGAACTTTGCTTCTGCTAATAAAGATGTAGAGTTAATTTCCCATTCCCTTAAATCTTGGTGGCACTTGTCACTGTGTATGGCATTGTATGACTTCTAAGGCTTCTGTCTGCTCTATCTCTCTCTCTCTTTTTCTCTCTTAGAACACTTGTTCCTGAAACAGAGCCACCATTTTGTGAGGAAGTACAGAAGCCACGTGCAGTTTATCTGAGCGGCTCAGATAAGATCTCAGCAGACAGTCAACCTCAACTATCAGTCATGTGAGCCAGCAAACCTTCAGATAATGCTCAACTCCAGCTTTGAAGCCATCCAAGCTCATTCTGAGTGCAGTAGAGACAAGCTATTCCCTCCAAGTACTGTGAAAATGTAGATTCCTGAGCAAAACTAACACGGTTTAAGAAGCTACCCTTCTTCGACTCAGCCCTATTAAGTTGAAGTGAAGAGGTGAAAATTGTGATCCAATAAGCCACCCCAGCCACAACAACATGCTATGTATTAAATGAACATGCAAGTAATTGTTTATGACCTCAGATAAGAATGGAGTTATAATAGATCCTTAGCTTTCTGTAATAACATTCCCTAAGTTTGGAGACAATTTAAGATGAAATTAAGCTTCTAACCCATTAACTCACATTTTACAAATGGGGCCGATTTAAAGATTTAAAGGACCTGAATAAAATGTATTCAGTTGGATGGAGGTACAGCCAAAACTACAATTTCCATATTGCTCTGTTGCTATCTTTGCTCTCTACCATGGCCCTTGTAAGCTTCATGGTTGTGTTTCCTCACTAACCTCATCAATTCTCAGTTGAATCATGACATATTTTACCTAAATACACCATCTTTTCTACCACTACGATTTTCTATCACTGCTGTTTCTATTAGCAAAAAATTACTCTGTCTTGCTGTACAACATGAAATAAGTATCAAAAGAGCTAAGAAAGAAATGTCTCAAAACTACAAAAGCTTTTATAATTTATTGACCCTGCTTCTTTAACATTTCTATTAATTTTAGGATTCTTATACTTATGTATTTAGGGATATTATTTTTTGTTTTTTGGTTTTGTTTTGTTACCACAGAAAAATAAAATTTATTGGGGCCAGCCCCATGGTGTAGTGGTTAAGTTCATGCACTTTGCTTTGGTGGCCCAGGGTTTGCGGGTTCAGATCCCAGGCGCGGACCTACACATTGCTCATGAGGCCATGCTGTGGTGGGGTCCCACATACAAAATAGAGGAAAATTGGCACAGACATTAGCTCAATGACAATCTTCCTTAAGCAAAAAGAGGAAGATTGGCAACAGATATTAGCTCAGGGCCAATCTTCCTCAGCAAAAAACAACAACAAAAAAACCCCCAAAGAATTATTGACTTTTTGCTACACATTAAGTGGAAACTGTTGACCCCCTTTTGGAATTACTCTGAGGTTGAGAACATTAATCAGGAAGAAACAAGCCTGAGGAAAAGTCAGACTAGAGTACAGGATCAGAAAATAAGGTCATGGAGTTATATAGATGCATTTGGCCATTTGCGTTAGAATGAGACTTAGTAAAATATAACCCTATTTTAGAATGTAAATAATTTGAAGGAAAGGCTAAATAAAAAGTCATCTTTTATCTGTATTTTTCTAGGCAAGCCCACTTAAATAAATAGTAAAACCTGGCCACAGTTGATTTCAGCAAAGTATGTAGGGTCTCAAATCACCTCTAACATCTTTCAGGATTAGGCCAGTGCTCTCTACTTGACTCCAAAAAGGTTTTACTTTAATACTTCTAGTTTCCATGTGGCTTCCATAATTGCCATTACCCCATGGTTTCCATAATTGTTTATCTCTCTTTGATGATGAAACTGATCACCACTTACTTGGCCTGATTACATATCGTTTTTTAATGATTGACAGCTAACAGCAATTATAACAAAATAATGTCTGTGCATTTCTGTTCTTTCCCTAAGTAATTTCATCTGGTCTCATGGCTTTAATTAAACACTACCTAAAATCTGATGACACCAAAATGTGTATTTAAGTTCTAACTACTCCCTTGGGAAGAAATCAGAATATTCAATTGCGTGCTGTTGGTTATTATTAGAATATTAAATCACAACAGAACATTGCAGTAAACGGATGAGCACTACCTCTTATACGTAGAAGTATTAATGTCAATTATCTGGTACAAAACGATATTCATTTTTCCTTCCATAAAACACTCTAAATGTTGGTCTGATATTTTACTTTCACAATAATGCAAAAAATGTGGCAATAATTATTATCCAAAACAGTTACCCATCACAGATTGGAGATTCTTTTCTTCCATTTCCTGTTTTCTTCTCATTATATGAACCAGAGTTTATTACCAATTATAAGAAGAAACGTCAGGAAACTAAATCCATCTCCCAAATGAATTAAATGGATTTACCTGACACAAAATAGGCTAGAATCATTTGTCCCCAGATACCACAAATTTGTGGAGTTCCTACATTGAAAGAAATTATTTTTATCTATCAGCCTCTCCAACACCAGCTTCATCTGTTTGCATGTTCTTCTTTCTGTTTTGCAAACTGGCTTCATTTTAAAACCAGATTTAGAAATTTAATATTAAAACCATTAGAATGGGAGAAGTCTCCTTAAGAAAACTTGAAAAAAATTATAGGATGTAAAAGGCAGAGAGAGCACAAGCAAGAATGTACTGGAAAAAGAACACACATGGAAAAGAGGACGGTGGATAGTAATAAGCCTTTCCAGGCATACTCAAGACTCTCTTTGGGGGACAAAGTCACTTCAAGTCTCCAGTAGCTGAACTCACCGAGGGCCACTTAGAAACTCAATAATATACATAATGTCATGAAAATAATAAGAATATCATAACTGATAATAATATATCAACAACCATTCAACTGATGGCCTAGCATATACCAGACATGTATGGCATGATATCAAAACTCATCGGTTAACTCTAAGAGACAGATATTCTGTACTTTGTACATATGAGGAGCTATATCTCTCCACTCCCTCCCTCTCTCACCCTCAGAGTGACTCCCACAACCTTCAGTTTTGTGCAGCACAACAAATGTTTCTCAGATCCTTGTGATGTAGCACAACAATAGATGACACAATTACTTTCCTCTTAAGAGACTCATACTTTAGCTTAGAGGGGCAGAAGAGCAATGAAAGAAAGAGAGAAAGAAAAATAGAGGGAGAGAGAGAGATTGAGAGAGAAAGAGAGAAAGAAAAGAGAGTGAATGGAAAGGAAAGAAAGACAGCATGATCACCATGATTAAAAGCCGTCTACAAGCTAGATTTATAGGTCAGGCAAGGAGTGATTAACTGTTGGGCTGGGTTGGTTTGGAGGTTTGGTTCAGGCGACATTGGACAGTGATGATTGAGAATGTATTAATTGAATTACAGGTCAGGGTGATTAACCCTGAGGATGATAACTCATTCTTCCATTGTTTCCATTTCTTAGCACCCCAACTGAGAGGTCCTGTGAGGTTCATGAGAGTCGTTGAGTAAATTAGACACTTGGCCAGAAGTTCTTACGTCACCATAATGATTCTCAGCTACTCTGAGTATTGAGTAGCGCTAGAAGGCAAGGACCACTGAAGGAAAGAGAAGCTTCAGGGAAGGTATTGCCATAGATCTTGACCTCAGTGGCCTTTACCTTAGTGACATCCTCCAGACACAAACGCACCGGTGACTATGTTCTGGCTCCAAAGCTTTGTCTTTGCCTGCTTTACTGTGTCATTCTCCCTGCAAATCATGATGAGCTTACCATCCTTGGAATAATTTCCTTACTGTACTCTAATTGCCGTTTATATAACTCCTTCATCCCTTTTAAAGGATTTTAATACTGAAGACTTTTCTCCTCTTTTTCTGGCCAAGTTTCTTTCCATTGCTTTCAGCTTTATTGTCTTCAGAAATCCTTTAAATTCTATGACAGAGCACTAGAGGAAATGAGGCAAGAAGCGGAGTGTATACCACCAGAAACCAGTCCAAAGTTAATGCCTACACCATTTCTCTTGGGTGGATGTCTGATTTTATAGCTTCATCCAGAACACATGTGATGAAATGAGTTGTGACTGGTTAGAAGGAGTAAATTAAACCAGGAACCTAGCTCTTCCTCCCCAGAACAAGGCCGGGATGCAGTGGGGTAATGGATGCATTTCCCAGACACTCAGGGGCTCTTTAAGGGCTCCTGGAGGGCATGCCTATTCCTATGCTGACTGGCTGACAAGTCAACTGGCAGTGTAAGCACATAGCTGGCTGTGGATGAAGAAAGGCAATAAGAAGAGAGCGAGTGGCCAAGCAAGGACAGAGAAAAGGTTATGGCTCAGGAGTGTGTTGATAACAAATCTGACTGAAAGATCTTAGATTTCATCATGATCTCAGAAGACACAGTTAACCCATGATGATTGGCATAACCTGTGAATTTTATTGGAAATCACAACACACATTTAACAAATGTCAATGTGTACTCTTTTGCTCTCTGACTCTAAAATAAATGTGGGAATTCAAAGTCCTCTTATGCACAACCAACTGGAAGAAGAGGTTATTGCTTTTGATGCAATAGAGGTGAATTTTGGTGTCATAGGCTTGTGTCCTGTGTAGCTAGCTGCCTGTGTGGAAGCCCTAACCATCAGATACGTTTTTCTTTCACTAAGAGAAACTGATCTCTAACGAAGGTGATGCCTTCTTCCCAGAAGGAGGCCGATTGTAATCTTCTTTAGAAATCAATTTCCTTTCATAACAACCACCGTAATTAGGAAATTCTGGATATCTAAATTATATCTCTCCTGCAGCGGTGTAGTTTGAGCTTCTCTATTCTCATTCTGTCTTCAGGGGAGACTGAGAATAGCAGGTCACCATGTTTAATAAAACGACTTCACATAGTTGCTGGAGGTCATTAAGTCAGTCATCAGCTTGGGTGTTTATCCTTGTACGGAATAATCATTGTAACATTCCTATGAAATCATAGCTTTGAACACCAGTCAAGAGTTTTAATTTATTTCTTTTGATTCTTTACTCTAGCTGTCAGCATTTTCATCTTAAAGGGGCAGAATCATATTTAGGAGACCATGCAATTCCCGAAAAAGCAGGCGTTCTTGATGATCCTCCTTCCTCCAACCACACAAATACTTTCCCGCAGAGATGTAACAAAAAGTAAAACTGACAAATGGATAAAGGGCAACCATCCCAAGATTGAAGCAACTTTACTCTTACGGACTCTGGCCTAGGTCTTGCTTGCTATGTCACGCTTGAGAAATTTAGCCATGAAATGTTGACAACAAGAATCTTATCTGTATTGCTCCCTGGGTGGCAAAATTCAAGTCAGTTCAGAACAAGTTTGAAGAAAAAAAGTTATGTTTTTCTAACATTTTCAATGAATTAAGTTAGTGAGAGGGGCTAGATTTGAAGTTCTTAAAAGCATTTCTCTCTCTCTAGAATATAAATACTGATTCAAAGATGATGAAAATGGTGACCTCTTGTAGCCTTAAATTGCTATCCACTTGGTTGCAGTGGTCTTGTTACCACTCACTCTCTGGCTTCTGTTGAAGCCATAAGTTATAAAGCAAAGTCAGCCCAGCAGAGGACTTTCAAAAGTCATGAGAAAAAAAAAAAGACTCAATTTGCCAAATTTGCATTGGTTTTATCCCTCTTTATCTCCTTCTCATTCTGATGTGCTATTCCCTGCCTCTGTCCCATGTTCATCCCCACTGGGTCATCCCTGACTCTCTTCCAGAAACTCCTATAGCACCTAAACATGATAAAGGACCATCCAAACATTGCATTACAACCCTAGGTTGTTCCTAGACACATAGGTATTCCATAAAGAGCAGGCAAAAAGAGACTAGAAAGAAGTTTGCTTATTAAATCATCTTTAGTTCCTACATCTTTTGGGCTTTGAATTGTTTTAACCCTTCTCATGTCACTGATATTGATTTTATGGCAATTTACTATAAAGTCATCACATACTTCCTCTAGATAAGAATTTGATAATCTTAATTCAATGGTACTAACTGATATAGTTTGGATTTGAAACAGGTTATTATCTATGATAAGTAACTTGAATGTACACTGTATAATTTCATCAGGATGCTAATTTTCAAATATAATGGGAGTATCAGTATTCTTATTTTAATATGACAGATTCATAGTTGGAAAATAATGATTTCAATGCTTAAAAAACCCAACAAAAACAGTATCAATTTTCTAATTGCTATTCTTTTATTTATAGAGTATTTCCCTATATTTTACAAATGCACTATCTTTTCTTATCCAAATAACTTACGAATAAAAAATTGCATCTGTTGGTATATTAATGTTTCCTGAATTTTCTTTCATAAAAAAGTGATTGCTTGTGATAGCTGAAAATACAATTTTGAAACCTTATTACATTTTAGCCAAGTAGAGGTTGAACGTAGTATATTTTATGTATTTAAAAATTCCCAGGTTCAGGATAGCATAAACATTCCTAGAATTTTACAAACACTTAGTTGCCAAAATTTTTAAGCAAATAAATAGAGCAAAAAAGCAAAAGATTACTTCCTGATTCTAAGGATAATAGCCCAAAGAAGGAAAATTTCATTACCCAATTATTACACATCACTGATTATGTCCTTTTTATACAAAAGATTATTGACCAAACATTGGTGTTTAATAAGGGTCTACCAGAATGGAGGCAAACAGAATGTCTCTCATGAGCTTTGACCCAAAGGGCTGATTAGGGATGGAGAGAAGGACTCTGTGTCTTTATTCTGAGGTTGACCTTCTTTGAAAGATGCTCAACGCCACAGGGATTCGTTTGAAGCAGCTATGGGCCCTTTGCTTTTCCATCTGTTGGCTTGGCCTCTTCATGTTTTCATCAACATGTCATATTCATGGCTACTCCTGTCTTCCTGGACAAATCTTTCATGAAAAAGGAAAAACATCGCCGTGGTATCTCAGATCTCTCTCCTTGAGCTTCAAAAGGCAAACAGTTAGAAGCCATATGGCAAAGTCTGCTCTCAGTTAGATCTCTCATTGGTCATTTCCCCTTCCAGCTCTCAATGAGCATAATCCAAGATTCCGCTCAACAGTGAGCCACACTGAATCCCTGAGGATGCAATCAAATCAAAACCCTATCTATCGTGGTTGGAAAAAAAGATGACATAGTGCTTATAATTCTATGTCCATAGTCAAATTGTAACTGAAAGTCTCTTTTCCCTAAATATAATTTAAAAATGTGTGTCCCAAGGCATTAGTAAATCAGTTATATTATGTGATTCCAAGTTATGCACTTTTGATTTCTTGAGGGAGTTTTTTATACTTGATATGAAACTTTCCAGTTAAACTAGCAATTAGAAAATATTTGAAGTATAGGGCATAAGAACAAGTCTGAATTGTTTAAAATACTTATTGATAATATATGATTAATATTTGGGCAAATTTGAAATAATATGTCAGAATATTTGTAGATTCTGAGCAAAACTTAGAATAAATTTATAACCTTATTTGAAAGACTTGTTTATTTACTGATATTAAGCAATTTCTTCCTTTTGCATTTCAAATGTTAATCTAATAGAAAGAAGTCAGTTATTCATAATAGCATTTCAAATATAAATAACATGCAACATGTATAATATATAAAAAAGGAAAATAGACATTTGGACAAGTTTTCAGAGATCTGAATTAATTTCTTTAGTGCTATCTTATAGCCATCAAGTTTTTCACCATTATAGATTTCAGTAACTTATTTGGTTTTTCTTTTTTATAACAGTAATATTGTAAAAATAATAGTAAATTGTTTTTTAATATGAGGACTTTTATATTTGGAAGATCTGAAGGAGTTTCTGAAGTTTCTCAAATCCTATCCTTAGAATTGAGCGTGGAATAAGTTAATTCAAATGTAAATATGGTAAAGCATGGTTGTATTTTTACAGGCTTAAAAAGCAGTGGAATCCACTCTCTCCCTCTTAATGCCAAAGGAAATATACTAAGCGCTATATAGAGAAGGATGGAATTACCATTTAGAATGCTGGGAGCGTCCAGAAGAAAAGTATCTTACTTTTGTCTCCCGGGTGATGATCTGGAGCATTTTCTTTGAAACCTGTGCCACATTTTGACGTAGCCAATGTTTGCCACCTGAAGCCCATGTCTCTCTTTTCTTTCCACTTCCCTTAACATTTCTAGTCCCCATTCTTGTCCCTACACAAAGTACATATTCGTGCCATCTTTATTGCTAGTCAGGAACTGGTGCTCTAATAAGGCCTTTCTTTGAGGGTATTTCTCCTTCCAGAAGTGGTTGTGTTATCCAGTATAGGTCCAAATCTCTGATCTAAAAAACTTGGGATCAGATAAATGTTTGAATTCAGAAATTTTAGAGTTTTTGATTTAGGTAGGTGATATGGTACATATACTCCCACCTTGTAATCAAGTAGACTAATAGTTTTGCAGTGAAACATAGGAACTATTTGGAATAAAGTAAATAAAGACTAAGCATAGCTTCAGTTCAGGTTCTGCCACCAAAAGAATTAGGAAAAAAACCTAAACTTTCAGTTTCTTGGATCTCAGAATGGCAAATAAATAATTATGGACCCATAAAAACATCACAAGGAAACACAACCCATTGAACAAATTTGTGGGGTTGGACTATGAGACAGTGGCACATTGATGTGGGCTTTCCCCCTTCGAATACTGTCCAAAACACCCTTAGTTTTCTCCCTTTGGTCATAGAGACGTGGCTCCTGATGGGCATCCAACTTGTTCATTCCAGAGAGATTAAGACCCTGCTTTATAGAGCTTCCTTTCAAAAATTCTGAAGGCATGCTAACATCCCACTTCAGCCACCAAATACATACGGATACATATCCACATGGATTGACACATACGGAAGGTAAAAGATAATAAGCCTATTTTACAAAAAGATACATTCTTGCAAATGACAATGAAAGTTTAATTTAATTGTAGAATGCAGGTACTACAAGCTCGATTTTGTTGAAAATTTTAAAGTGTAATCATATTTCAGGGTGAAAATGTTTGCTCTACTTTTTATTTAAAGATAAATGCTAGGTGGAAGGAACTTTTTAAAAATTATTTTTATGGGAACAGAGAACGAATCTCTCTTTGGTTCTTTTTGAAGGAAAATGCTATTGGCTTTTGATGCTAGCACAGTCAGAAACATATTGAGATCAATCAGAAAGATCCAAATCCACGTCAGCCTTAAAGGATGAACATTTTAGGTCATAAAATGCAGTTTTTGGTAAATAAGTAAGAACAAAGGAAATTTTCTTTAAAAACATAGGGTGCTTAAGAAATATCCATGTGCATTCAACTACTTTGGAAGGAGTATGAGACGTATTTAAACAAAAATTACTCCTTATCCCACCTTTGAAAATTCAGAGAAAGCTACAATTTTACCATTCATGTTTATAGTCATACATTTTAGTGAGGCAAATGTCCCCTGGGGGGCATCCTTGTTCTGCATATCAATTTTACTGACTTCAGCATAGGAATAAAAGCCACTAGGAGCTCCATGAAAAATTAATAATGCTCCTGGGAGAAACGCTGCAGAGACATTGCAACTGACGTATTTCTCTGTAACACAGAGTGGAGTAGGTTATTTCATCTCCTCCAAGGTGCCTTGGATGCGCAAACAGCTTATCCTGAGATAGAAAGTAATTGAGTTGCTTTGAGTTGACCCTGGCCACTGGATAATATTGGAGATAGAGGCATGTTGGTTGTAACACTTTGTGGTGTTGCTCAATGTAGCCCCTGAGAAAACAATCCAAAAGGCCTCAAGAGAGGAGGCTGATAGAGGCTTTGAGAAGGTTCATGTTTTTTGCAAGGCTGGTGTCTAAGGCATTGATACAAGCGAGGTACTGATGGTGAGAAGGGAGTCTAGAGGGGTGTCAGCAGCGACGAAAAAGTTCGTTGGGAATCACGTCAGTGGCAGGATTTAACAGGTTAACATCAGAGTTTGCTGTGGGCACGAACAGAAGTTTCAAGTCAAAATCCAGCCAATGTCCTTGGGAAGACAAGGAATGCACAGTGCAGAATCAGGTCACAAAGAAGTGGAGTGGAGAGCCCAGCCACTGGGGGATGGAAAGAACTGGAAGATTGCCAAAGAGAACACCCATGCTCTCAGTCTGGTGTGGCTGGGGAAGCAAGGGGCACAGAAACAGGCCCCTGGTGGCAGGAAACTGGACATATGGTCTTTTGAGGTCTTTTCCAGTCCTGTTTTTGTGATTTCTAAGCAAATTTTGGGGAGGATGTAACAAAATCAAGTTTCCACTGTCCAAAATGAAAGATTTTTATGCCTGAGCTCTTTTGTTATGTGATTACTGATTTTTCCGCTTCTGTGCTTTGTTTTCATTGGTCAAGAAGCATGAAGTGGAAGGAAGCTTGGTTCTACAACCTTCTATCAGTTCCTGCAGCTCTTCCTCTGGGTTAGGCATATCAGATGGGCAAACCCAGAACAATGCAGTATCCCGACAACAGTACTGCCAATTCAGAGAGCTGGCCTGCCCTCGGGCAAGAGATTCCAAAAAACAGGTACAGGGCGCTGACTTCAGAGATGTTTGTTAGTGGAAGAATCTGAGCGGTTCTGAGGCAGAGCCTTGAATCCTGGCATGTTTTATTTTAACTGAGGCTCCTGTTGGACACACTTGTTAAATGCCTTGAGAGGTCCTATCACGTATAGGAAGCCAACTGTAGGATCAAAAACTAAGACAAAGGATGAATTGATCCAGAAAATATGAGTAATGCTTTTCAATTGGAGGTTTTGAATTAAACTCACCTGTCACCACCACCCCCAGCTCCCAGATAAAAATACAATATGCAGAAAATCTCTCCCAAGAAGATGACTTTATTTGTGCTTCTTTTTATACTAATTATTCCTGCTTATTCTTTTGTCTATAGTGCTATACTGTGAGGCTAAATTCTACCTCTCTAGAAGAGTCGTATGCAATTTGACAGAAGCAGACTCGAGTGATGCCCTCTGTACAATGCCACCCAATCAGTGTTCTTACTGTTCAAAATCAGACTCGAGACCAGTCCCCAAGACCCCTTTTCAACCAAAAGGCTACTTCAAATTCCCTCTTAAATAGAAATTCTGTGTTAGCTGGAAATACCCCCACAATATTTGCTATGGCATTTCTAAGTTATCCTAGATAATTTTGTAGTCACAATAGTGAGAAAGAAATTTAATACTTCATCCCTCCATTGAGCTCCAGGATACACTTCTTACTCAACAGCCATTGCCAACTCTCTCCAATCATCCTCTCGTGTAGTTGGCAAACTGATGATATTAAAAAATATATAAAGAGCCACAAATCTGTGGTATTGGCAGGTTAACACTGGAACTTTGGTATTTTCTTTCTGATATTCTGTGATTAAGCTTATATTTCTTAGATTTGAGAGACATTTAAGAGCTAAAATCACTTTATGAACACTTATATACAGTAGTGAAATCAACACACATCAATTTGGCCATATAACTAGAAATCACAAGGCTGAAAAATTCTTTTGATTTTATGTAATAAACCCGAGCATTTTTCTTATTTTTGTAGTTTTTAATTTTTTTCAAGTTGAAATGCCTAGACTTTAGAAAGTTTTGAAGTTTGGCTCATATTGGATGAATATACAGAAACTTAAAGGAAATGTTAAATCTCCAAGAAATGAAAATTCCTTGTAGCTTCCTAATTTGTAAGATGTTACTATCTAGATATCCTTTCTTATAGGATTCCTGGCAGTTTTAATTTTTGCTCCAAGTATGAAAGAGTCATTTAAGAGTAAAACTAGTGAGGACAAATCTTTAATGATGAGTAGTTTATACTTTATGAAAACTCTTATGTACTGGAATCCTAGTGATGCTCTGACACACACACAGCCTGAAGTTGGCTCTTTTTCTGTGTTCTGTCCCCTTAAGTCTCTGCAGAACCCTACAGGCTGGATTGAGAAGTTTCTGAATTCATCACTCCAACTAGCATTCTTGCTAGACACAAGATGGCAGTAGAAGACCACGTAAACCTTTATACTTTGATCACAGGGATTAAAGTTGAAGAAATCAGAGATATCTTTTCATGGTTATTTTTATCTTTTTGGAGGGGGAGGAGTGGGGATGCCATGGATCTCTTTGAAAAATAGGTTAAAATGACGGTTTCTCTCTTCCCCAACTACCATATATGTATATACAAATTTCTGACGAAGACCTTCCATGGACTATCAAGGTTGAGAATACTCAATTGATTTTACTTTTGGTTTCATGAAGACAAACTTATCTCCTCCATTTGAAAATAAATACACAGGAGGAGCAGAATGATACAAAGAGTTCAGTAATTCAAGTATCAAGGGAAAAAAGACTCAGAAATTGAGGCCAACTTTTATAGCATTCTAGCTTCTTTCTAGGGAAGAACGATAAATTGGAAATCTTGAAACAGTGTATTATTTCCTAATACTTTCCCCTATAAGATAAGAGACATGTCAATTAGTTTAGTGATTACTTCATTGTTATTGATGGATTCTTTGTTTTTTAATCTCGTGAATGATAATTTTACAAAGATTTGAAGACTTATTTCTGCAAATTATCTGAGTTCCAAAAACACACAACTTTTCTTAGCTCCTAAAATTGGTCATTTTAAAAACAAATTATAAACTTGTTTCCTTCTATTGTTATTATTGTTTTTAAAAATATAGTACAATATAATCTCTGTAGTTCACCATATCAACTAGTAATTCAGCAATTCCGATGTACAAATATATCTGAATTCAAAAAAGATATGTTTAAAATAAAATAAAATTTCAAGCAGAATAACATATGGTTTCAATTAAAGTTTAGTTATTTGGCTTTACAAATCTTAGTAAAAATCCTGAGGAATGAGTTTTAACTCTGGCACACATACAGATAAATTTACCAGCTTCTATGATTGGTTTGTGCAAATTTGGGGGGAAAATTGGGGGAGGAGGGTGACACAGTTGATTATTCTAGAACAACCTTTAAATTGGCAACAAACTACTGGTGATTTCCCAGAAACAAGTAGTTTCAGAACACCAGGTGGCAGAATTGCTCTTCTTAAGTCGCTACATATAACTTTCTCAAAATTTAGAAAATTTAGTAAAGAGTAACAATTGTTGGCAATTGTTGAGACACTAAATATCCGCAAACTTTAAGGTGGTATTACATGTAACAAAATGAACTATACAATATGGAAAGCTCATATACTAGCTTCTTGCAATTTACATAGATAGAGAAAGACAAGGGAGTATCTTATGATTTGCTTTATTTTTAAAATGTATTTAGTAAGTTACTTGAAGGTCATTTAGTGATTCTTTATAATTTAACGGCAACTTATGCTTCTTCACAAGTTGCAATAATGGTTTAATATTCAGATTTAGAAAAGGTACACTCGACAGATATCATTTTAGTATAGAATTTTAGTTGAAATTTCGTCCAAAGGCTAAAAGGTACATTGACACTGGATTTTCTCACCTAAAAAATTGTTTATTACGTGAATATGTCAAATCACCTTATAATTATGAAAAAGATGACAACACAATATTATGTGAGGACCATACACCTTTAAAACATCAGTGTTTAAGAATTATTAACCTGTAATAAATGTTAGTCCTTCTATTAGACATGACACAAGGACACTCTTGTCCTTGAATTTATCTGAAAGTGTTAAATCAGTCAGATTATTTATCAGATACCACAACCTGTAAAATATTTTAAAATTTTATATTGCGGCAGAGATTGTCCAAAGTTGTATATTAGGATTAACAGAACTCTGAAAAATTCAATCCTATGATTGAAGGGCTATGGAAAGTCTTAATTTTATTTTCACGTTAAATGTCTACGCGAATGTAATTAGAGGTAAACACTTGCAAGTTGAACAATAGCCTTAGAAGCTATAAGGAGGGTTAAATTTCTGAGACCTGAAAAATGCTCTTACGTTTTTAATTTTGGAATGTGAGGAGATGGTGTCCTTCAGGCATGGACTATCCCTTAGGTGGACGAGTGCCTCAGGGAGTACCCGTGCCCAGCGTTTCTGGAACAGGAATCAGCTTCAGTCAAGATGGTCAACAGCCACTCACCATTTGCTGACTATTGGGAAACCCACCTGGGCATTCTGCAGGTCTGCAGCTGCTTCCTTGGTCTCTAACCTCTCCAGGGGACCAGTGGGCAGTTTCTAACTCTTCCCTCAGCATCCGGTTACTTGCTTTACATAGAGCGGGGGTCACGGAAAGCTGCTGTGTTTTCCTCCACCCTGTACCCGGTCAGTGAGTTTGGGGCCTCTTTGGGCCATCTTCTCATATGGGAAAGAGATTACTTCTGTCAACCCCTCTGCTTCCCACCACTTATTGCAGCTCTACCCCATCCCAGAGGGAACAGATGGGAGGGGAGTTTGAACTAGGAGAGAGGACACCACCTCCTGGTGCCCCACTTGTGTAAGAGAGTTTCAGGAGCCTCTGTGGGCCCATGTTGGCCCAATGGAGAGGGCAGCCCTTCTAGTTGATATTAGTTTTTGTTCACAAATACCCTTAAACACCCGGAGGTGGGGGGCAGTTCAATTTCCCCATCCCAGTCCCTCACTTTCAGCCACATGAGATAGAAATAATGTATTGTGTGTAAGTCTATCAATAATCAAATAATATCTTAAAACATTAAACAGAATGTACTTTAAAGATAGATGTAGAGGGCGGGACCCCATGGCCAAGTGGTTAAGTTTGTGCGCTCCACTTCGGCAGCCCAGGGTTTTGCCAGTTCGGATCCTGGGCGCGGATACGGCACCGCTCATCAGCCCATGATGAGGCGGCATCCCACATGCCACAACTAGAAGGACCCACAACTAAAAAAATATACAAT
Organism: Equus quagga; assembly: GCF_021613505.1. NCBI lineage: Eukaryota > Metazoa > Chordata > Mammalia > Perissodactyla > Equidae > Equus > Equus quagga. The sequence goes on from NW_025802777.1 coordinate 14,077,516, forward strand.
TATGTACCAGGGGGCTTTGGGGAGAAAAAGGAAAAATAAAATTAAAAAAAAAAAGATTTAACTTTGTCAATTCATAATTTATATAGAAAACAAAGTCAGGATATCTGAAAAATGGATTTTCTTTTGGAGGGTGAGGAAGATTGATCCTGAGCTAACATCTGTGCCAATATTCCTCTATTGTTTTTATGTGGGACATCGCCACAGCATGGCTTGATGAGCAGTGTGTAGGTCTGCACCTGGGATCCTAACCTGCAAACCCGAGGCTGCTGAAGTGGAGCTCGCAAACTTAACCACTAAACCACAAGGCTAGCACCTGAAAGATGGATTTTGAGTGGCCTATATATGGCATCTGTATATGGACCATCCTATATAGAGAAGTGATAGGATTTTTTTGAACAAAGGAGAATTTATATTTATATGTACCAATGTCCTGGTTTGGCACTTTGGTGTGTGGCATGTGAAGGATATATGTGAGGAGGAAGAGAATTAGAATTCATTAGGTATATACCAGATTCTATGCACTGTGCTATTCATTTTATTTCCCTTATGTTGTGATAACCTCACAATAATAACTATGAAGCAGAAGCTCCATCATGAAGCCCACAGAGGTTTGGTCTCTATAAGTAGCACTGCAACTTTAGCCTATTGATTTTCCTCTCTCCTTCCCATACTCAACTGCTATTTTAAAAGCATTCATTGAGAGCCTACTCTATGGTCATTAATATTGATGGTATAAAAACCATAATCTCTTTCAAGTTTGTTGGTCTATACACAAAAGAATATGTCTCCATTGGCAGAATTTCTAATCAGTGGCTGATAGGGAAATGGTTTTGGGTGAAGAGAGATAGCATGGGCCAGGATAACACTAACAATACCCATAACTCTCCAAGCAAAAGTTGGTGTGTTGCAAAGGAAACCATCAACTGAGAAATTCTCAAAGGCAACCTACAGAATGGGACGAAATATTTGCAAATCATGTATCTGACAAGGGGTTAATACCCAAAATATACAAAGAACTCAATAGCAAAACAAAAAAACCAAACAATCCAATTAAAAAATGGGCAGAGGAACTGAATAGACATTTTTCCAAAGAAGACATACAGATGACCAACAGGTACTTGAAAAGATGCTCAACACTATTAATCATCAGGGAAATGCAAGTCAAAACCACAATGAGATACCACCTTATATCTGTTAGAATGACTGTCATCAAAAAGACAAGAGATAAGCTTTGGTGAGGATATGAAGACAAAGGAATCTTTGCGTACTGTTGGTGGGAATGTAAATTGGTGTAGCTGCTATGGAAAACAGTATGGAGGTTCCTCAAAAAATTAAAAATGGAACTACCATATGATGCAGCAATCCCCCTTCTGGGTATATATCCAAAGGAAATGAAAACAGGATCTCAAAGAGATACTTGAGCTCTCAGGTTCATTGCAGCATTGTTCACAATAGCCAAGATGTGGAAACAACCAAAGTGTCTGTCAACAGACGAATGGATAAAGAAGATGTGGTATAAGTGTGTGTATAAATACACACACACACACACACACACACTGGAATGTTGTTCAGCTGTGAGAAAGAAGGACATCCTACCATTTGCATCCTACAATTTGCAAGTAAGGTAAGTCAGACAGACAAAGACAAATATGGGATGATCTCACATATATGTGGAATCTAAAAATTCCAAAATCATAGAAATGGAGAGTAGAATGGTGGTTATCGGGGTGTGGGGATAGAGGAATAGGAGAGATGTTGGTCAAAGAGTACAAACTTACAGTTGTAAGATGAATAAGTTCTTGGGATCTAACGTACAGCATGGTGATTATAAATAATAATATTGCACCATATGTAAGTTTCTGGGAGAGTAGATATTAAATGTTCTCACCACAAATAAGAAATAATAATTAGGTGATGTGAAGGAGGTGTTGGCTAATGTTATGGTGGTAATCATTTTGCAATTTATAAGTGCATTAAATTAACACACCTTAAACTTGGACAAGTTATAGGTCAATTATAACTCAATGTAACTGAAAAAAATTTTAAAAAATAAAGTGCGTCATGCTTTCACATTAATTTTTAACTCATTTTTTAACGTCTTGCAGATCAATAATGAATAGATACAATTTTACCTATTCTAATAGTAAGGTCCATTTAATTTAAAAGAAAAATAAGCCTTATCGCTTGTCCGAGGCGGTGTTCACTCTTCAGTCTCTGAACTCTGACTAAGTATTTGGAGAATTCCTTACAAACTAATTGTGCAACTCAAAAATTCTCCATCTCACACTGTATCTGTGAGTTAACGTGAATACAGCTGATGTACAGAGCATCCATAATGGTTTTACAGAGCACAGAACCTTAAGAGATGAAAGAAGCAGACTAGTGTTTTATGAGTGTTTTGTTTTGATGTATATTACTAAAAAGTCGAAGAAAGAGATAGAAATGTACTTTTCAAATTTAATCCAGTTCAAAACTGTAACGTCTCTGTTTAAGACGGAACATCGCCTTGAATTATGTTTGCCAGATTTTATAGGTTTAAGAGAGACAGTTGCTGAAGATTCTTCATAAACACTATTTAAATCATTTAGCTATAATTTATTCCTTAACATATTGCCAGAGTTTTCCTCCAAAACAAGTATGCATTTCAAAATAAAAGAGAAGTACATTTTAAATGATGAATAAAAATGAAAACATTTGAAGAAAATGTCCTGAGGCCTGAACTCGAATATACTAATTAGTCTTATATCAGTCCAACATGTTTTGCCAAAACAATCTTCTGCTTGATTTTAGTGTTGTTTTCCAGTGAAGAACAGTTTTTGGATCTCTTTCATGAAGAACTAGAAGGAAGAACCAGGAAAACAAAACAGAATGCAGAGTTAGTTGTCTATGATATGACAATGCACAGGATTATTATTTCATCTCAAAACACTATATACAGCTTTTTGTACCACTCTAAGCGGATAAAACCACACATGGTTATTATGCTTGAATATTTATGAGGGCAATTATATGAGAGAATGTCCTTGTTTTGGGAAAATACGTGCTAAAGTATTCAGGGAATAGGAAAGTGTGATATCTACAACTTAATATCAAAGGTTTACATTTATATGTGTATATTATTATATTACTTAACACGTGTATGTAAAGAGAGAAGAAGGGAAGAATAAAGAGAAAAACAGTGAGCAATTTTGGCAAAATGTTAATTGTTGAATATAGTTAAAGATGTAATAGAATTTTTGGTAAATTTTTAATGACTTTTCTGTAACTTAGAAGTTATTTAAAATAAAAAGTTAGTGTATAAAAATGATGGCATGAAGAAAAATCATTAGGAGATAAGAGTAGGAAACAAGTTATTTAGTTCTTAAATGTTTTTAGCATTCAGTTTCTTCAGGGCTTTCTTAGAACTCTTTTTCCTTCTATCAGAAAAACTCTGAAATCAAACATAATAAGCAACAAATACTAAACAAACAAACAGTATCTGAGTGACCAGGTTTCAGGCAAAATCCAGGTTTTCAAGGAACTTAGGGAACCAATGCTTTATACTACATGCTAAATTCTTTTTATGGTTTAGAGTGAGAATATATGGGATAATTTTCCTGACTCCAGCCCATACTTATCTCAGCAAAGCATCAACCCTATATTTTATTTTGATGCTTTTTCCTCAAAAGCTGTAGCAAGTGAAGCATATCAAATGGTGTCCTTGTTTTTTTCTCTCTACAACTTGGTCAGTGTGCTCTTACTTTTATTTCCCCAGTGTTGATTCCACGGATAGCCTATTTTGCATTGAGAATTTAGTTGTCTGGGCATTATATAGACGATTCTAAAAGTTGAAAAGCAATAAGTTACAATTTAATTGGCGTGTCTATGTAAACAGTCTTTACAACAGTGTTCAGTGGGACAAGGTAGTTACGTCTCCTTTTCTACAGTGTCGTTGAGACAAGCCCAATGACACTCATAGGAGACTGTTCAAATCCATTCTCATTTCTTATTGTGCTCCAAATGCTCAAAATCATGACCCATTTTAGTTTCCCTCATCTATTTACCATGCTTTTTGGTACTATCCTGAGTTTCTAAATGCTTTTATTTTGTTTTGTTTTTCTTGTTAGAAAAAGAAACACATTTTCTTTGTTGTGTCCTTAAGACCACCTAGCTTTTTACTCATTCCATCTATTGCTTAAACTCCATTCCATTTTTCCTCTACAGGGTCACTGGCTTCCTGTTTTAATTTGCACCGGTAACTTGATATGTGGACCATGATTGTTTATGCAGATATTTGTTTTGCTTGGAGCTTCTAATTGATGTTTTTCCTTTTATTTCAGGTTTTGATCACATCCTTGATTTTATCTTTTTTCTCGGTCATGCTATCTATTCAACAGAGTCCTTTTGCCTGGAGAATTTTTTACTGAAGTCCATGTCCTTATCATCTGTTTAAACTAGTTGCTTTCTGATTTCCACAACTATCATCCTGGGTCAACAATTTATAGCTTTTCTGAGTTGTTGAATTCATTGTTTCATTGATCTTATCTTTCTTTTCGACATTTCCTTCTTATTTTGTTGCAGTATTTTGTATCAGTTAAGGTTCAATCAGAGAAGTGGAGCTGCCATGGAATAAAGAACATATTATTGGGACCAGACCATACATACTGTGGGAGCTGGCAAAGAAATCTAGGGAAAACCGTTGCCATTGTGTTGGTAGTGGGCCTGAAGATGTCATAGAGCTGCAAGGCTTGTAGTTAGGAAAAAAAGTTGGACATGAAGTAGGAGAGAGAACCAGAACAAACTGGAACCCATGAGAACAAATCAGAATCTACAAGAAAAAACTGGAAACAGTGTCTGAGTTTCATCTCCTCCAATCTTGACGATATGAGCGTCCTGCATTAGGAACAGGTATCCTTCACCTGGGAGCAACACGTATACCTGAAGCTAAAGGAAGATATCTGACAGGATCTGAAAGAACTATGGGTCTGGCTGCTTCCACATTCCCACAGGTGATCCAGCAGGTCAGTGAAAATATGTGAAACGGGTGCCTGGCACCCTATAGTGACCTTCAGAGATTAATGGCCACCACTTGCCTTCCACTGTCCAAATCTGGTGCAATTTCTCTTTTGGCCTCCACTAATCCAGAAATATTACACATATGAACCAGAGTTCTGGAAGACTTAGTTCTGACTTAACTAAATTGACACCATATGAAGCTACCACAGTCCTCCCCTTGTTATACTTGACATTCATAGTCTTCCTCTTGTCAACTTGACATTCAACTTGAAGTCTTTTAACTTCTAAATAAAGACATAGAAAAACCATGCTTCTGTCTAACAACTGAAAACATGATACCAATCTCATGAGAAGAGGACACAAAGTCCCTTTGGTCATTTTTGGACAATGCTCTTTCCTTTTCTAGATGTCGCATTCCCTCTAGGATACCCTGGAGCTTAAATACTGAGATATAGTTAATTATTAATACTTTTTATATTAGTAAAGAAATGAAAGAGGAAAATAAAAAGTATCAGTTAGTATATATACTAATATATTCATGTTAAAATAAGGAAGAATATTTATTTGTAACAGTGTAATTCTAATTTACGCAACTTGTCATGTCGTCATTGTACAATTTTGGAAATTATACTGTAATTTCTCATCTTCCTCACCAGAATATACGCTTTGTGAATGGAGTGACTGTATCAGAACTATTTATTCCTCTATCCCTGAGCACAACAGCAGACACAGAGCAGACATTTAGATAGTTTTTAATTAGCATTAGACCAGTTTGTGTGTGCACACCCACGTATGTATGTGTGCCTGTGTATGTGTGTGTGTGGCCATGAGCATGCATGTTCACATGCCTTAATGTCCCTGGGTGTTTTAATAAGAACATCTTTCAAGTTAAATGCTGCCTGAAGACATTTACATACCATAAGATAAAATTACACGTGCTGCTTCCCACCATTCACACTAACAAATGTCCCCTCTTGCTCGTTTTACCAGTTTGGTCTCCTGCTACAGACACTTGGAGTTCTGCTCTTTAAGGGTTTCATGACTGCTGTGGATGTGAATTCCCCTTTGTAAAGATTTTATTTCTTTTCATTCTTTGGAGCTACCCTGCAGGGCACTCAGAGCAGCTATTGTTATTATCCTAATTTACTAGGAAAGAAAGACTCAGAAAAGATACAAGTTGTGTCATCAGTGGCAGTAACAACTCAAATTGAGGTGTTTTGACTCTTGGTCCGATGCTCCTACCGCTACAGAATGCTGGTATTTCACAATTTAAACTGTTCACTAATGGGCTGAACATGAATAATATGCTAATGAAATATCAATGATTTCCTCTTCCTATCACTGTGGTTTTCAAACCACATAACATTGCCCAAGGGATGAACTGAAGTAGATTTTTCTGCTCTAGTTCAGTCATGTGACATGATTAGAGGCATATAAAAATTACCAATAAAAATAGTTACTGAAATTGTATTCCTAAACATTTGACATGACCTATTTTAGGATTGTAAACTATTTTTGATTTTTGGCCTTCATTAGACGGGATCTGGCTCTGTTTTGCTGGCCCTTACGTCACTAATACTGACTCTCTGTTAGGGTATGTGCTTTAGAGTCCCTCCGCCTCACTGTGGTTTGGAAAACTGAAAGTGGCATCTCACTGTCTCTACTAAAGGAACTTCTTTATCATTTTGAAATGCTGATGACATTTATTGAACACAACCCTGAAAGAAATAGCCATAAGATTTTGGTTTGCCAAATTCTTACCCAATGCAAGTGTTCAATGTGCAAAGAGATGCTTTTAAAATGACAACACAGTCATTTTTAATTAGTGGACATTTTTTGTCAGGAAGGTAAGTTTTCATATTTCTTCAGGTGTGAAGTTATATATTAATGAGTTCTATGGCTTTCTACTTAAAAAAGAAACAAAATTTCTCCACTTTATGATTAGAATAGGGAGAAATTAAACTCCAAATTCTAATATTCAGATTATTGTGCGGGAACAAGTCATCATTCTATTAAATCTGTTCCTCATTACAAAGGGGTATCTATTACCTGAATAAATTCTTCCAAGGTCTTTTTCCATGTCACTTCAGTCATGCTTTTGCCATGAGCCAGGGCACCATAGCATTGCACATCATTACCAGCTTAACCAAAGGAGCCAAGAAACAGAAATCATTAAGAAATTTTAAGAGGATTCATAACACATTGATAATTTTGCTTATTCTCAAGTTTCATTTACCTAGATTGACTTTGGCTTTACGTGTTTCTATATTTTCAAAACTACCATATTAACTGGCTAAAGGAGGAAAATCACATTCACTAATTTAATAAAAGCATTTGGCAAAGTTCGGTACCCACTCTTGATAATAACTTGCAGAACAATAGGAATGAAGAAAACTCTCAACATTCTAAAGAACGTCTACAAATCATTTATGTCTAACATGATATTTATTTGTAAAGGCTGAATGCTTTGTTCCTCAGATCAGAAACTAGGCAAGGATATTTACTTCTACCACCACTATTCGATATAGTGCTAAAAAGTCTAGCCAGAACAGTAGAAGGCAAACAAAGGAAATAAAAGCCATGCAGACAGAAAAGGGAGAAATGAAACTGTCCCTGTTTGCAAATTGTATGATGCTCTACATAGAAAATCCCAACGATTATACAAAAGACTGAACAATTGTGTCATCAAGAGTCCCAGAAGGAGAAAGGAAAGAAGGTGGGGCTAAAAATCCAGAAAAATAATAACTGAAAACTTCCTAAATTTGGCAAAAGATTGTACAGATTCAAGAAGCTTAGAAAATCCTAAATAAATAAGCCCAGAAAAATTCACACTAAGACATATCATAGGGAAATTTATGAAAACTAAAGGCAAATAAAAATCTTAAAAGCAGCTAAGGAGGATTGACATCTTCCATATAGGAGAAAAACAATTTGAACAATATTAGACTTATTATCAGAAAATCAGTGGCACAGCATTTTTTAAGTGCTGAAACAAAAGAATTGTCAACCCAGAATTCTCTGTACAGTGGACATTCCCATCAAGAATGAAGGAAAATTGAGATGATTTATCACCAGCAGATCTACCCTAAAAGAATGGCAATAATATGGGTAAATAAAATATACTTAACTTCTCCTCTTGAGTTTTCTAAGTCACGATTGATGGTTGAGGCAAAAATTATAACACTGACTGATGCTGTTCTAAATGTATAGGAAATATTTGACAATTATACAATTATATTATAAATGGGTTTATTCTGTTGTTGGGAGGCTCATTCAATATATGAAAATCAATTAATCTAATCCACCATCCCCCAAATAAAACTCCTAGAACTAATAAATCCAGTTCAGCAAAGTCATAGAATATAAAATAAACATATGAAAATCAATTATATTTCTGTATACTATCAATGAACTAAAAATGCAATGTTATTTACAATTCCTCAAAAAATGAAATACTAAGTTGTAATTTGAACAAAACATTCACAGGACTTGTATGCTGAGAACTACAAAACACTGATGAAAGAAAGCAATGAAGATCTAAAATGGAGAGACACATTCTACTTAATATCCATTAGAATATCATAGATTCACGTGTTCAGGGATTGGAAGATTTAACATAGTGAAGATGTCAATTCTTCCCAAATTGATATAAGATTTAACATAATTCTCATCAAAATCTCAGCAAGACTTCTTATAGATATAGACATGATTCTAAAATTTATATGGAAAAGGTAAAAGAACTGAAATAATTTTTAAAAAGAATAAAGTGAGGAATTAGTCTGCTCGGTTTCAAAACTTATCGTATACCTATAGTAATCAAGATCACGTGGTATCGGTTAGACACACAAACAAATCAATAGTGGCTGTCAGGGTGCTGATTTTCACAGCTACCGTGGTCATGAGGCTTTCAAGATCGCTGAAGAGCTTCGGGAGTCTGGGAGGATGGGAATAGGACAAGTCATAAACACCACAAACTTCTGCCGTTTTTGTCAAGATCCACCTTTTTTTCATGAACATGCTATAGATTATTGAACACCTTTGGTTAACTTCTGGAGTTGTGAGAATGTCGATTTTGAAAAATTCTGCCAGTGTTCTTATAATTTTTACAGAAAAATGGATTTCCAGAGGTCTTTATGCTGCTGAAAGTGTTTCTGCCTTTCATTTATTTATTTTTTTTTAAAAATTGACACGTGAGCTAACATCTGTTGCCAATCGTATTTTTTCTTCTTCTTCTCCCCAAAGCCCCCCAGTACATAGTTTTATATTCTAGTTGTAGGTCCTTCTGGTTGTGCAGTTTCTGCCTTTCAAATCTTAATTACCAATAAAAATCAATTCCTAGTTTTCCTAACATTTATATAAAAATGCATATCAATTTTACATTATATGAATTAATTCACCATGTAAAAGGGTTTTGTTTGCAAATGTTAGAATAATAACGGAATATGTGGTAAGATCTCAGGCCGTAATTACATGTTGGTGTCAGTAATAATTCATTAGCAATTGGTCTTATGCTTATTTCTTCTACGTGTATTGGGAGCCATCAATGTCTGTACTGCAACACGCTTATAGATCCAAGATGTCTAGAGACCTAAGAGGGGAAGGCGCAGGGATAACAGATAGACCCATCAGAACTAGACAGTTGAAAAAGGAAGATTAGGCCACACACAAAATCGTAGAGGATGGGAACTGCTCCTTTAAAAACTTATCTTTCACCTTTTGTTCTGTTCTTTCCTTTGAAGGCATTCACCAACCCCATCCCCAAGGACATAGAAGTTACACATAGTAAACCATGCAGAGTACGCGAGAAAAGTCAACCTCCCTCTAAACCCAGATTGTATCTCCTTTCATATGCAAACACCTACAATACTTGATTGTTCCCTTTAGAAAAGTGAAAAGTAGTTATGGATTCCTGATATGAAGTTTTGGTTCACTTCTCCTAACTTCTCATTTTCTCTCCCCTTTCCAATGTTTGGTATCAAATTAAAAAATACTTTTGGACTGTTTTAAACATTCTGGAAGATATACAGAATGTTCTAACAAGCAAAATGTACTCAGACATATATTTGCAGAACTCAGGTTAAATATTTGTTTTAGCCTCACTACTCAGTCTTTTCCTCCGTCCCTTGCTTGCCAACTGTGAGCCTAGCGTCTGAGAAATTCCACAAGGAAGAGAGACTCCCACAGCCTCCTCAGCTCTCATGTTCTAGGCTGTGGTTATCTCTGCCTGTTGCATTTGTCTACTCATTTCTTTCTGACTTCCAGATAATTGTTGCTATCTCTTATTTATTTGGAAACTCTTCTCATTGTCTTCAGTTTTCTAGGTTTGTACTCTCAATTCTACTTTAAACTTCATTCTTCTTAGTGAATTTCAAGAGAAGAAGAAAGAGACGTGCTATCTTACTGTTTTCTTTTAACGAATGAAATGAGGCTACTCTGTTTAACTTTATTTTACTAGCATGTATGTTTGTTACTCTATCCTTGTACTTTATGAGGTTTTTAACAATTTTTTGCTGTTTTCTTATATTCTATCTTTTGATATGTTTATATAATTTTTATTTTTTTTCTCTTTAGTGTTTTGGAAGGTATAAACCTGGCCATAGTCCTTCTCAAGTTGAAAAAATATTTATTAATATTCATCTATGGTCACGACGTTCAAAGAGTTCATCAGTCACTCATGATTAGTGAATGGGTCAAAGTTAAGTACAGGAAAGAGGAACCACTCTAGGTGTTTCAAACTGAATGGAATTTAATTCAGGGATTTAGGTTCTTTAAAAATGGTACAATTGTCTGCAAGAGCAGAGCTCGTAGTACTTTTCAGGAACCTGTTTTTGCTACTTACAAAACTGGTGACCAGAGACTAGAACTTGAAGTTAGAACACTCAAGAGATTTATTGTGCAATCATAGGAAGGTAGCTTCCTTTTCTTTCTGACTTCTAAACTGTGCTTGTCAGAATCTTATATCCAAAACCATATCTAAAAAGGAGTCTCAAAAATGTAGTTGTTACCTTTCAATCTCTAAATAGAGGCAGGGAGGAATGGGAGAGCTGAGAGCTAATTCGCAGTCAGCAAGTGGATGCGGGGTCAGAGTCCAGGTCTCCTGATGCCTAACCTAGTTCCTCTCCTACAGCTGTACTGTGGCTTCTCTTACTTGATTTTCAAGGCACAAGCTATATCAGTCATAGCCTTGTTTATATCTTTCCCCCATCACTCACGTGGTGTCTGTTCAGGTTTTTCAAAGCCCAAATAAAACAATAAAAAGAGCAAAGCTTAGGTGATCCTATGATCATTTATAAAATAAAGTATAGCTGAAATTCACATATTGCACCCTAAGTACGATTGTCTGCCTTTCGGTTTTCCATCATTCATACTCGATAGCAGAAGACTGATTTCTTAACTTTTATCTGCATATGCATGTATTCACATACATGTGTATATATACATATACGTATGTGCATGCGCGCGCGCACACACACACACACACACACGTACACACAGGTTTCCCATGGGAGAGCTTTTATTTATCAAAGGAGACAGCAGTTTGCTTTTTCTTTTTGCATAACCATATCCTATATTGTCTAATAATGAAGCAAGATTTCCAAGTGTTTCCTTTAGACAAAAGTGATGTAATGATGCAATTTGTCATTGTCTAAAGTTTAGTTCAATGCCTAGAATACAAAGCATCCTGAAACGTGAATTATGTTATTATTAAATTACAGTATAATCTTCTGAAGCTTTATTTCTGCTTCAAGAGAAAGAAAGGTAGTTCTTTTATTGCAAGAAAAATTATTATTTTCCCATTTTTAAAAAGTGCAATCAACTCTCTTAAGGGCATTTATTACCGCTTAGCTTCAATTTAAAGCCATTTTTGGTGTCATAATGAGTATATGCCACTTCTAAAGTAAAATATAATTTACCTATTACATAATGTTTTCCAGTTTTAATTTCTTTTCTTTTTTTATATCTCTTCATTGCAGACTGATGAAAGACAGTAACTACATCCTCCTAAAAGAAAACATTTTACATATTTAAAAATCTTTAGACAAAAATATTTCCTTAAATTTGGAGGAATTCTTACCTTGGAGTGTAATTTTTAGAGATTATTTTGGGGGGAGGGTAAACAAATAGTTCTTAAATATGTGTCATTGAATATGACTCAGTCATAAAATCTATAAAGACTGTATATTTTGCCAGTTTATATAAGAAAAAAATCACTGCAATTTGGTGTTACTGTAAAAAGTGACTTGTTACATATCATCACATTTTAAACTCTAGCTTATTTAATAAAGCATCTGTTTTCATGTTAACCTACTTTGATGAGCCATGAGTTTGTAAATAACCTCTGTGAGTATACTTAAGGACATGCAGATTTTGCATCAAATTAGAATTTTAAAAAAATGAGTTACAAAATGGAAATGAAATTTGATTTTAGACTCTGAAAGGTGTAATTACCAGGTACTACAATTTTACTTATGTGTGGAAATTGATCAGGAAACCAGAATGCCTAAAATAACATTTAAACCAATAGAAAGGGAGAAGTTATATGTAACCATGACAATACGTCTTAGTCATTCAGCCTGTATAACAACAATTCCATAGACTGGGTGGCTTAAATAACAAACATTTGTTTCTCACAGTTCTACATGCTGGGAAGCCCAAGATCAAGGCACTGGCAGATTCTGTATCTGGTAAGGACCTGCTTCCTGGTTCATACACAGTCATGTTCTTGTTGGATCCTCACATGGCTGAAGGGGATAAAAGAGCTCTTCGGGGTCTCTTTCACAAAGGCACTAATCCCATTCACGAGAGCTCCACCCTCATGACCTAATCACCTCCCAGAGGGCCCACCTCCCAATATCATCACATTGGGCATTAGTATATAACATATTAACTTTGGGGAGATGCAAACATTTAGTCTATGGCACTGTAGATGAGGTTTTACTTCATATAGAATACGGACTTTTGATATCTGCAATCATTCTCACCACTATTTTAATATTCAGAGAAAATAACTGTATAAAAATCAAAGATATCACAGTATCTAAAATGTCACAGAATCTAAGCCTCTTAATATTATACAATGGAAACTATCCCAGTTATAAATAAGTTTTACCTCCTCTTTCAAAAGCAAAAATTCCCTGAATATGCATTGTAAACCATAGTTCATTACATATTTTTTTCTTAAGAGAACATTGACAAAGAATTTATTAATGTTGTGCTCTACCCTGAATAAATAACATCCCTAAATAATGTAACTATAATTTGGAAGATAGCACTAAACTATGGTTTAGACACTAAATATACTAATAGACACTAAAATGATGTAAATGGCTCAAATGAAATACAGTTTTGTTTCTAGCTCATAAAATAATTCAAAGTGGCTCTTTTCCACAGAGTGACTCAGGGTCCCAGTTTCCTCTCCTGGATTGTGGCTCTACCTTACATCATATTGGCATATACCAGTAAAAGGGGAAGTGGAATATTCAAAAGGGAAAACAATGTATTAAATTCTTTGCCTGGAAATGGTTCTCATCATTTTTGTTCACATTACTTTGGTGAGAACGAATCACATAATCCCACATGGATGTAAGCAGGACAAGTGAACGTACTTCTTGACTGGGTGGGTGCTTCCCAGCTACAAGTACGTAGTGAGAATAGAGGAGAAACACCTACTCCCACAGTCCATTTTTCCAACCACCAAATTTACCTTTAGTTCTTTGGGTGGGAAATGCGCAACTTTCTTCCTGCCTGAAGAACAAATATGTCATGTTCCTAAGGGAAACACCCCAAATTCTGATTAAGTTACTGCATCCAGTTCAAAAGTCAAGATTTCTGGGTGAGGTACAGTCCTTTCCATGGTCCAAATTTGGCTTCTTTACTGTTCATTGGCCTGTTAACTAAAAAAATAAGCTAATTGCCCCTTCCCTTCCTCCATACAAAATATACACTGGTGGAAAAAGGGTAGACTATTATATTTAAAAAAATCCCATGGCAGTTACTACTCCTTTATCATATTATCGCATATAATAGATTATGGATTAGACCTCTATTTCTCCTTGTGAGGGACTCTCTTGTCCATTTTTCTCCATGGCCTCTTGTTTCACTTCTAGAGTTTCTCTTTTCATCCATTTCCTCCACGACACCATTTGAAGTAGATATTGGGGATTCTGCCCCCTGGAGGGCTGGCCAGCTCTTGCTGCTGGTTTCTTGTTCATTCAAGCCAGAGGTGTCCAAGTGTTAAGTCTTGCCCCTTAGTCACTGGCTTTTAGAGTCCAGGCGCATGCTTCCTTTGTCAATATAGTTCTTTGAAAATCTTGATAGGCTTCAAAAATATATACTTCCAGTTAGTTCATTGTGCCTGTAATCATACTCCAAATTCATTCCTAGACAGTTCTTAGGTCTGCCTTATAATTTTGCTTTCCTTTTCTCATGTCTATTTCTTCAAACTTAGTGCTATCTTAAAACCATCTACAACAATAAGCTTGGGTGGGAAAGCAATGCCTTTAATCTGACCTTTGCCACACGGCTGAGTCCTTTTTTCTGAAAAGTCTTAACAGTATCAGGAGAGCGAATGCTCTTTGGACTCCAGGAGCTGCTAACTTTCCCAGTTCTGCTCTTGTGGGTCAGTTGTATATGAGCTAATCTTGTTCCTGAAATACTTTGTTAGAAACAGGATGTAAAGTGAACACACACTAACATGGGGGATCCTTCCAACAATTTCCTTAGAACTACAGTTTTACGTATTCTGCTTTCCAACTTATCTCAGGCAACACCTTAACTAAATATTTTGACACTGCACAACATAGGTCCCCAACTTCCCAACCAACATCATCTTTTTTCCCACTGTCCAACTGCTAAGCCCGTGTCATATGTTTTAGTTATTTGTTTTTTCTAAATAGAAGCACATCATTTCAAGGTGTCAATTTCTCTATTAGTAAGGGTATGCTAAGCTGTGATAAAATATATATGCAAAATGTATGACGGCTCAACACAAGAGATTATTTTCACTCCCATACTAACAGTCCCAGATATGTATTCCTGATTAGTAGACGGTTCTTTTCTGTATTGCGATTCAGGGACCCAGCTTCTCTCATCTTCTGTCAGTTCCTGGGATGATAATCATTTTTATCTAGTTTGTGGAAGAAGAAAGAGAGCATGGAGGATGCACATGGTTATTACCTTGGTCAAAAAGTGGCACATATAATTTTCATTCTGCTGATGTAAGCTAGTCCCAAAGCCACAGCTAGCTGCAAGGTGGCCTTGGTAATGGAGCTGCTGGTTTCGTTAGGCAGCTACAGCAGTATAATGACACAAGTGGAAAGGCAGTTTTGAGGGACAGCCAGCTGTCTCTGCCTCATTATCTAATTAACATGTTTAAGTATCTGTATAGATTACAAAGCACTTATAAATACATCATTGTGTAATGTGAATATCTTAGCAATTCTGTAATGCAAGAAAAATTATCTGCAGAGAAATTGGTGATTTGCCCAAAATCATATAGTTTGTAAAAGTCAAAGCCTGGATATGAACCCAGAACTTTGCTTTCCAAATCTCATGCTCTTTCTGAGAAAATGGTTAGAAAAAGAAATGAATGTTAAGCATGATACAAATTTTGAAATTAATACCTTCAAATGATCTAATAAATATCTAATGAATTTTTGATCAGTAACACATGGCCACTAATCTCAAACAGTTTAATGTTATATTTTCCTTACAATAACGAAGCTATAGAATCTAATCCCATTAGTGACTTTAACATGGATATATTTTTTCTTTAATAACTTTCAAATTGACCAGAGTCTTCAACTAGAACCATTTTTCTCTTAAACGAAAAGAATAAAATGATTTTTTGTGAATGGGAACACACAGTTCACATTTGCCAGTCTCTGAATAAGAGATATATTTAGAGGTTTTGTTTAAGACTTCAAAATCAATATTCTTAACGTGCCACGTATATTAGAAAATTGTTTCTTATTAGATAGTCATCTGTTCTCTTATTTTTAAAAAGCCATTGAGAAATAAATGGTTGGAAGGAGACTCTGTACTAACTGTTCCCGTGCCGAAAGGTTATAAAAAGAAAGTTCAATGGAGATAAATTTTCCTCTTTTTTGGTACTTTTCAAAAATCTAATAAATGTAGTCAGCATTATGGAGGGAATTTTATTTGTTCTCTTTCTGTCTTATCTATATTCAACTCTAAATCTACTAGATACTCATAGAATCATAAAATATAGAGTTGGAAAAAAACCTTTGAGATAATCTCTTCCAATCTCTGATTCAAATTCAGTAGAACTTCATACAGTTATAATCGCCTTAATATAGTTTAAAGAAATTAACTAATAGCATTTTTTTTCCTTTCATAGATTATGCAATTTGAGTTTATTTCTTAGGCCAAATTATTGCTGGTGATAACTTTCTAACTTTCTTGGTGAGACAAACAAAGTTCTGCCCCTCCCTTAGACAATGTTATTGGCAACTGGCTTTTTATTTTTGTGGGAAAGTTCTCATGAATTCTGCGGCTCTCCTTAGTTTTTATTATGGCAAATGATATGAGTATATTCCTTAACTATGTGGAAGTGATATTTTCTAATTTATTAAGAGCAATATATTTAATGAGCTGCACAGAGGAATCACTTTTGGTGGCGTTATCATGTCTCAATGATTGACTCCTGACTAAAGAAAGAAAGATGAAAAATTTAGCACTTTCTTTGCACAATCTAACTGACATAATGACATTTGCAACTACTATTATAAATTACCTATTTTTAGACTAAAACTAATTTTTAACAAGAAGCTATTTCTTTTTATACCCAAAGCATCTATTTTTAAAAATTAGAATTCTTCAATGAATAACTATGACTTTTTCAGACTAAGATAACTGTGCTTAGATATTGTGAGTTTATCTAATTGAACATACTGGACTTGGCAAATAATTAACAAGTGCTGCATAATGGTATCTTTGTTAGCTTGGAATTTCCTGTACACAGTAACATTGCTCTTAGATTTTTATTATCAAGGATGCTTTGAATTTGGCCATCTGTCACGATATATGATTATAGATAAGTTTTATTTGACATGAGTTCCAACTTTATTACAGATTTATTATTCCTGCATTTTTCTTCAATGACTTTGGAAGAAGAAATTTATTCAAGTTATGCAACAACAGAACAGCCTCTACATTGGGATTTGTGGCTCACTGTCTGAAGCGTGGTCTAGACAATAGCGAATTCCTCAATTCTGAACAGGCTGCATATAATAAGTTGCCAACTTGAACAATGATTTAGCTGAAACATTACATTTCATATTTCAATGTTGCATTCCATTTGATTGTACTAAAATATTGGCCATAGAAATAGAATTCTGGTGTTCTGATTCCATGATCTAGCTATGAGTTTGTGCTGCTTGGATACAAAGCAGAAGACCTTGAAGCCTGCCCAGAACACTGAACACCAACTCCTTGACTGCAAACACTAGACTGTGTTTGCTTCTTTCCTGTTTGTTCCATGTTAAATGCCCAAGTGAAAAGCCCGGTACACAATGAGTCAGATTCTTCCACTGTGTTGGTCACATCCTAGAAGCTAGCTTGGCCATCTTGGTAATCAAATTAATTCTTATATGTCTCTGAAGATACTAAAGAGGTCATTTATTGAAAAGCATGGCTTCCAAAGTTACACAATTTTCTCCCAGGAATTTTGGCAAGGTCAAAAAATGTAATTATTTTCCTAGGAGGTTGAATATGAAAGTGTGACTCAGTGCATGATTCATTCATTTTACTCGTTCATTCAACAAAGATGCTTATTACCTACATTGCATTATTTTGTGTGTTGTTAATATAAAGAGGTAGTCATGTGCCTTATCCTTTTCCTTAAGTAACTACAATCTAATTAGGATAATTGAGATATGCACATATTTAAATACTAATGGCAGTGCAAGAGAACAGTTTCCCAAAGTGTCAAATGTCAAAGCTGAGGCAAATCAGAATTAAATAGAGGGGAAAAGTCACTGTAGCTTGGGCTATTGAAGGTGGGTTTTACACAGCAGACGGGGTGGATTTCAATCCACAAAGAACAAAGACAACTGAATTGAGGAAGAAAAAAAAGAGAACAAATGAGCAAGGCAAAAAAGTGAGAAAAATGAATGATTCGAAGGGTAATAAACTACGCTTATGACAATAGCACAGTATCTGTGGTTATGAATCCTTGTTGAAGATAAAATAGTTACCTAAATATAGTATCTGCCCTTCCAGCTTTCTAGTGTGTGAAATTAACTGATAAACCGTGATTTCAAGGCAATGTGGAAATTGCTACCGTAGTAATTAATGACTTAATTCATCATTCATTCAGTACTATATTTAGTCATTAATTTGGTCAACAAATACTTACAGTGTGCCTTCCTTGTGTCATGAATTGAATTCCACAAAAAGAGTGACTAAGACATCAAGGCCCCTATTCTGTTAAAGTTTACAGCCTAACTTTCCAATATACTGTAAATAAAAAACAAATAAATTGGTAAAGACACTAGGAAATAAGTACATAAGATGCTATCAAAAAGCAGGGAATCTGCTTAGAGAGGTTATCCAGAGTAGATCAGGAAGTGAAGAGTGAAGAAGCCTCAATCTCGAAAGATCATAGAATCCTTTTGAAAAACATTCTAGTGAAGTGGAGATACCAAGGATAAGTAAGAACTGGGAGAGTGTAGCAGGAGTGTAATCCAGGCAGAGAAAATAGCATAGGGAAAATTTGAAGGGAAAGGAAGCATGGTTCTTCGTGGCCAGAGGAGTGGAGTAGTGAGAAATGTCGTTAGAAAGAAGTAAGCCAGGCCAGATGATGAATGTGTTATAACATTGTCTGCTTATTTAGTATTGAAAATAATCTACAATGCTTGATATAAATTGAACACAACAAATTTTTAGAATTTCTTAATTTTGATGTACTTGGGTTTCAGAAATTTACATGAAGGTACAATTATTGGTACATATTTTCATATGCAATTTATACTACTGTACTTGACACAGTAAACAAAGAGGAAAAGTTGAAAATTAGGATGTTGGGGCTATGGGAGTTGGGATCAATTTTGAGAGGCAATTGGATTGGACCCTCAGATGAATTTGGGGACGCTGAAGTGTAAAGAAGGGGAAGTCACAGGTTACTGGGGCAGCAAAGAGTTAAGGGGGCTTCCCAGAAAGAATCCTATTCTTCTTTTTAGGATTTATTTTGTAATCTGAGGTACTGCATGTAATCTTAATTTATGAAAGATTTGTCTTCTTGCTATGCCAGTAAAATTGACTGATTGGTAAAACTCACACGTGAAACGAGGAATAAAGGAAATCAATCTGAATTTTCCTTTTTTAAGATTGGCACCTGAGCTAACAACTGTTGCCAATCATCTATTTTTCTTTTTTTCTGCTTTTTCTCCCCTAATTCTCCAAGTATGTAGTTGTATATTTTATTTGCGGGTCCTTCTAGTTGTGGCACATGGGACGCTGCCTAAGCGTGTCCTGACGAACCGTGCCATGTCCGTGCCCAAGATCTGAACCAGCGAAACCCTGGGCTGCTGAAGCCAAGAGCGCGAACTTAACCACTCGGCCACAGGGCGGGCCTGAAATCTGAATTTTTTATGGAAAGCTTTTTCTCAAAGGAACTCATACCCAATACTTAATCTAATCAAAGAACCTCAGACTTAGAGAATTTATTTTATTTTACATATTAAATTTAAAGTAAGAAAAAGAAATTTTTATTAAATACACTTTGTGTTTAGTTAATGAGCATTTTTAAAGGAAAAAATAAAGACCGTCATTCATTACTGAAAATAAGTGAGATAGAACTCGGAGTTGTGAACTATGTGGAGAAAAGAATGCAGTTGAGTCCTGGTTTGAATCATCTTGTCTTAGTTTCAGCCTCTGTAAAATGGGAAACTAGTAAATGCCTCACTTTGCCCACACGCTGTTGTGAAATACTGAAATTTAAGAAAAGAGATAACATTTTAATATTTTTTATATAAATTTAAATAATTCACACTAAAAAAACAAAGTCATGTAATACCTGAAACAGCATATTTTTATAACCAAGATTTTGATAAAATAGGCCAATTCTTGTTCTTCAACCAAAGAATAATTTAAAATGACTTTTGTATACAAATTAGGACTGCTGATTAAGCAAGATATTATCCTATTTACCTCTTTCTTCTGATCTTCACTGAAAGCATTAAAAAAGATAAAACCCATGTGGTCAGAGAGAATAAGAAAGGAGCCATTAATGGAAGTTAGATTTCAATAATCCTAATGTGTCCACACAGGTAAGATCAATAGAAAGTGAGACAATCCACCCCACAGAGAGCAGGACGTGGAGGCACGATATCCTTAGCAGACCAGGGTCATGTGCAGCGCTGTTTATAGGAAAATCGGCTGAAAATCTGTGTGCAAATTGAATTTTTTAGTGACTCCTACAATTTCATATCCCACACAATCCTACCCAAGATGCTACGTAAGGCAGGACACCTGAAGTGAATTCTACAGAAAAACTGAGCCTGAGGTCATACAGAAGTTATCTTAGCCAGCTCAGCCTGCCATAACAAAATCTGTAGACTGAGTGGCTTCAGCAGAAATTATTTTCCTATATTTCTGAAGGCTGCAAGCCCAAGATCAGGGGGCCAGCATGGTTCTGGTGAAAGCTTTCCTCCCGGCTTGCAGATGGCCGCCTTCTTGCTGTATCCTCATGTGGCAGAAAGAGATCTCTCTCTCTCCCTCTTCTTTTAAGGCCACAGTCCTGTCAAATTAGGGCCCTACACTTATGACCTCATTTAACCTTAATTACCTCCTAAAAACACTGTCTCCAGATAGAGTCACAGTTGGAGTTCGAGGGTTCAACATATGAATTTTGAGAGGACACAATTCAAACCACAGCAGAAGATTAAGTATGTGACTGATATAGATAAATCTTGGGAGTCCATGTGTGTAACGCTGTCATAGTCTAATGATATAGCTTATTTTTAGAGATTTCAAAGGTGCATAAATATTCTTGAGTAGGTCCCTTGTGTTTCTTTCTGAGGACTATTGAGAGGAACCTAGGGTTTACTCATAAAATGTGAAAATGTGGTTTGTTTTCTAAGAATGATCACTTAACTTTTAATCTAACACATGTATCCTTTAGCATTCTGTCTATAAACAAGAACAATAGAAGTATTAAGAGTAGAAGGGTTTTGTTATAGAAAGTAAAGCTTGTGAACATTTAGAAGGAGCTGGGCATGTGAAGATCTGGAAGAGGGAAGTGAAATTCAGCAAAAGTCACTAACCAAGAGACCCTGTTTGGGGTGTAAGTCAGAGCTTGAAGAAAAGTTCCAGAAAATATGTAAGTCTGGCTACTGAATTGGGAATTACATGGGGGGAGGTTTGACGAGAGGTCAGTGGAAGCTACTACCTTGGTACAGCTTGGTGGTTGGTTGGTTTGGAGCTGCTGCTGGTTGGAGGAATCAGCAAAAAGATGAGCTGAAGCTGGAGCCCAGTGAACACCTCTGTGACCTTCTGTCACTTAGTCCTCCCACAACCACAACCTTCCAAGATTACCGTCTTCTTCACTCAAAAAATCTCCTCTTGTATCCAACTCAGATTGAGAAGCATATAGCAAAAGGGATGCTGGGATACATAGTTGCCAGTTTCAGATAAATTGATGTAAAATCTAGTATACATGTGTTCTTATCAAGGCCATATGTTATGGATTATTATGCAACTATTGAAACAATGAGAGAACTATACTAATTTCACTGGATCGCATGAGAGTGTTTCCAGGATTAGCTAAGATTTTAACAGAAATGGGAAACATTCCAAAAGCTGTGGTGAGATCAAGAAGGATGAGACTCAATAGAGATTGTTAGATTTGGCAATTTGGAAGCCATTGGTGACCTTGAAAGAGTGATTTCATTAGAGCGGTGGTGAGTAGAAATCTGATGCTGAGTAAATTAGAAATTAAGAAATAGAGGCACATAGTCTACATATGTGCATAAACAAATGCATGTATAAAATATCTACAGTTATAAGTTCACAAGCTCCGGGCTTATTGTCTGTTTTATTTATCACTGTACTTGCAGTACCTAGTGTCAAGATTTATGAAGAATCTGAGATTTTAACCAGTTACAAATTGGCAAGTTAGCCTGCTGCAGTTGCACAGATGTTGGCAGAAGACATGAGGCTCCTGGGTCAGAGACAAAGGACTTTGCTACTCATGAAACAGCAGGCAATGTGAGCGTCACATTTATATTTGTTTATCTTGCTTCCTATCCTTCAAATTCCATGGGGCTGATGCAGAGGTGGGCCCGGGTAGATGCTGTACTCATAGTGAGTTTGATCATATCTGAGAACTCTAAGCTTAGTAATGCTCTTTCCCATAACGGGACTTCAGGCAATTCCGCCCAATCTCTGCCCCAGAGGAAGCATTATCTTTAAAGTCCTGAACAGAAGATAAGTCTACCTTCTGCCCTGGAAGGAGACACTATCTCTTCCAAGGCTCATTACTACATAAACATCCTTGAAAGGATAATTCAGCACAAAAGTGGTCAATGCTTCTTCTCAGGAGACTTGTCAAAGCATGAGAGACCCAACAAGAATTGTCTCTTAAGATCTAGACAGTGCCTGGCACAAAAGAGGTGCTCAACAAATACTTGTCTATTAAATGGAGTGTATACATGTACATATATAATTGAATACAATACTTTCTTATTATAACATATTGATGTCAACAGGGTCACAAATCCTGAGGATGGTGGCAGCTTTACCTTTGGAACTCTTTCATACTTTGCTGTGTGTCTTTTCCTATGCTGGGTTCTAATTTGCATCCTTGGCCTATAATAAATGTGACTGCGATTCTAATTGCATTCAGTGCGTTCTGGGAGTTGTTCTAGCGAATTATTGAACCCAAGGGTGGTTGTGGTAACCTGCAAATTTGTAGTCAGCTAATCTAAAGTGAAGGTGGCCATGGAGACCCTCAAATTTGTAGCTGGTGCCTGAAGTGAGACATGTCTTGTAAGGATCATGCCCTCAGATCAAGTTGTTTGCCTAACTCTGGATAACCCAACTCTTTTAAATCTGGTTAAAGACATTTGTATTTATTTAATGTGATATGGAAAGTGTAGAACTTCTAAATGGTAGCTCTACTAATGTAGACTTATTTTATTTATTACAGTAGGTCTATTTAATGTGTAGCTCTTTTATCAAAATAGAAGGGTAGACATAGTATACTTCATGCGGCTAGGAATTATTCTTGTACACCTTTTTCCCACACATGGAAGACACACATTCTTTGTCAACTGAGGCAAACCCAAAGTCTTGTTTAGTTAACCCTTTCAATGAAAAGTCCACAATCTTGGGATGATGTGTAGTCATCTCCATCAGGTTTAATGTGGATCCCCATGATCCTTCCAATTATTCTATTTTCTAAAACGGAATTTTTGTTGTAGTTATCCTTTTCCTCCTCCACAATGATATTGGCTGTGTTGGGAGCACATAACCTCTAGTTTTAGTTCAGACATTACTGCATCATTTTTATGTACAATTGGGCCAAAATAATGAAGATAGTAGCAGATGGAAATCTCATGGGGAAAGGGATGTCAGCCATCTGAAAGCTGCACATCCTGTTCTCTGGGAGAAAGTCTCTTATATATTGTTTTACTGGTCCATTATAATTCATGGCAACTCTTAGGTGAACATTGAAGAATTTGACCTCTTTGGAGTTGCACAGCTCTCAAAGACCACTTTCTGCTTGAGAATTTGGGGCCCAGGAATTGCTTTAGGGGTTAAATTTTTGGTGCTAACTAGATTTAGGAAAATTTTGGTTATAAAATATCCTAAAACCTTACTAGTCATCTTGCCATTTACCTTGAGCCAATTCCATCTTTGGGTATACAGAGCTAAAGATCTCATTCTGGCATAGTCTTTAAGCCCAAAGATTTCAGTATTTTTCTTACTGGCCTCTGTGCTCTGTCTATCCTTCTTTTTCTAAACTTAATGTTGGATTCCTAGAAACTATTTGAAACAGTATGCTTGGGTTGGAAAATGGAACTTAGCCGTGATTTGTCAGTGGAATTACTGCTTGTGTTATTTTTTATTGCTGTGTAACAAATTACTCTAAAATGTAGTGGCTTAAAACAATATGCATTTGTTTTCTCACAGTCAGTGTTCTGGGTATTTCTTAGCTGGGTCCTCCTCTTCACAATCTCTCTCAGACTTCAATCAAGGTGTCAGCTAGGGCTGCGGTCTCATCTAAAGACTCAATTGGGGAAGGAATCACTTCTAAACTCCTTCACATGGTTATTGGCAGGATTCGGTTCCTCATAGACTGTTGAACTGAGGGCTTCTTTTCATCAAAGCCAGAAAGGGAAAGAAAGAGTATGTTAGCACCTCATCTTTTGTAACTTACCCATAGACGTGACACCACATCACACATGCTGTATTCTATTTATCAGAAATGAGTAACCAGGATCAGTCCACAGTCAAGGGGAGGGGAATATACAAGGGTGTGACTATCAGGAGGCAGAGATCATTGAGGATCGTTCTTAGACATGTACCTATCATATTACTTCTGTTTCATTGGCTTCAGCCTTAGTGCATGGCTGCACTTAGATGCAAGAGAGACTGGGAAATGTGTTTATTAGAGGCTGCCAGGTACTCAGGTAAAAAATGAGACATGAAAAAGGAAATTGTAGGTAACTGGCTATGTCTGCAACACTGGCCTTGGCAATATACTTCCATTTTCTGAGGCTTAGTTAATATTGATAAAATTAGGAAAATAACATCTCACAGGAAATGTAAAGCACCTGGTACATTGTAGGCACCACATAACTTGAGTTTCTTTCCCTCTTTCTTTCCTGATTTCTGACCTAATTTAATCTCCTACCAATATGAGAATTCCCTTTCCAACATTCTTGAAAATAAGCAGTCTTTGGTACAATGATTCCAATGATAAAAGAGCATATTTTCTTACAAGTCAACTCACTCCATTGTTTAAAATCTCTTATATTTGGAGGGTGTGTCTACATATTGAGCTTAAATTAGTTTTCTGTAACTTTTACCGTGTGATTTCTTCTATATCCACTTAACAATGAATTTTCTTACTTGTGTAAATTAGCTTCTTACAGTAGAAATAGTTACAAATACATGTCTGCTTTACTATATAAATTAGTACATTTTTTAACCTGTTTTGTTACTTTGGATTTCATCTTAATTAATAAATGCAAAGCTACAAAGTTATGAAATTACTCACAATCACATTAGAAA
Source organism: Equus quagga (assembly GCF_021613505.1). NCBI lineage: Eukaryota > Metazoa > Chordata > Mammalia > Perissodactyla > Equidae > Equus > Equus quagga. The sequence continues at coordinate 14,102,770 of NW_025802777.1, forward strand.
ATGAGCTATTTCTGAAGAATCTCAGCTTTTATTTTCTTTATTTATGGGTTCCAGTTGTCATTAAAGCTTCTACCTCTTCTCATCCTTTCTTTTCAAATGGTCCCTCTTCTACAAAATGTGATTGGGCCTCTGGTTCTGGATGAAATGCCTTGTAACATTGCTCTCCTTGGTCCCCTTAAACCTGTCACAGTGCTGGCCTGTTCAGGAATCAGTCACAGCCCTTTCAATCCCCTGGGCTTTAGACTGCTACTCCAGGACACAGAACTACTCCCTCATGGCCCATTCTTAACTAAGACTTCCTGCTCCAAACACTGCAAGATAGCCTTTCTGGAACAAACCCTGCCCCCTCCTCAGGGTCTTCCCTCTATCCCTGAGCAGCATAAACCAGCCTTGCCTTGTTCTCTTTCTTCAAACCTCACTGTAGCCCTCAACGTTCTGTTTTGAGAACAGACACTGTCTTTTACACCCAGTAAATGACTTGGAACACTGAAAGTCAACCACTAACCTTGTCTAATTAATGTACTCCTTGTTCACCATACAAAAGGGAATGTCTCCCCTCACCTGGACACTCCTGCCCCACCTTTTACTTGCTGTGTGCTTCTTCAACTCTGACCTCCCTCCCCCATCCTTTATGCTGTTTCCTATGGACCTGTATATTGAGTGTGAATAGTCTCCAACATTCTTGGCTTCTCTGAGAATGTTATTCTCCTTCCTTCTGCTAAATGAAACCTGAGAATTCTCCAAGAACACTGGAGAGACCCTGCTTGGGAGGGTGATCATTCCTGTATACCTGACAAACTGAAGAGTACACTGAGATGATAAGCATTCCCTTGGCTCCCTACAGATTTTTCCAGAATATCACTCCTTCACTCTAAGATCTTTGACCAATCTCTGCCCTCCTTTGTTAGTATTATCTACTGAACTTCCAGAGTCATTTCTCCTCACTTTTATGTTTGTTTGGCTACTGGCCTCTTACAAACTTGCTCTTCATCCCAACTTCTGCTAAAATCTTAAGGTATTTCAGCAAGTGAACATCTAACACCAGGCAGCATTGTGACTTCTGGGCTTTCTCTCCATGTCTACAGTACCCTTGCTCCACTTCATTTCAACTGCACCATTTAAAAGAGGAAATAAGGAAATTCTCAATACGATTTGAGTAATACTTTGAATCTCTTTAAAACTTGAAACACAGAATCCTAGAGAAAGATAAGGACATCAATTGCTTCCTCTTGCTTCTTTTTAGTTGGACATAAAATCAGAATTCCCACTCTATCCTGTGACCTGATCTACATTTGCAGCTGAAATGCGGGTAGTGTTCATTGCCATTTAAGATGACTCAGTTCCCTAAATCTGGTGATTCCCATTTTTTTCTTCATTGACTTTTGCTCCAAATTGCTTCAGTCTTATACAGAAAGTCTTTTATATTCCAAGGATAACAAAAATCAGCAGGAGGAACAAATCAGGATGTCAATTATCATGCCATATTTTAAAATAAATGACAATCTGACTTCCTATTTTTTCCCTAAATATCTGTGGTGTATTTTTAGGATGTCTGTGATTTCAGGAGGCTTCACAAAGCACAGAAGGAACTAAAACAAAGGAAATGCTTTGTAAAAAAGCAATTTTATTTGATTTGGGGGGACTGATCGGTCTCCTTCTCTTAAGCTTTGGTTTATAATCATGTGAACTCATGCCGTAAAAATTTCAAAGCCAAGAATTTGTTTCCATAATGTTTTTGTTGTCCTGACAGCAAGAGCTTGACGCTTCAGTTTGGCTCGTCATTTAATGCCTTCCTGTATATTGCCTGCCAGCGAAAAGAACTTGAAGTGCCATGTATAATTTTTACTTTTGAGACAGTCTTCTTTGGGGAAATTTTTAGTTTTTTGAGTGTGAGCAAGCATCTACTCTGTTGCTAATGAGCCTAAAACAGGAAGAGATTCTGACTCAATCAATGAGAGTGCATAGCACAGCCAAAAGAAAGAAAACTTTAATATAGGCCACATTCCATGGCATACTAACTTAAGACAAATCACAATTTCAGTGGGCCTTGTCTTCTCATTTGTAAAATGTGGAAGAACGTTTTACCTGCAAGAAGAAAGAGATGATCTTCAGATCGCTTTCATTCCTGAATATTTCTCATAAACTGCATGAAAAGCACTGTGCTAGATTCTGCGGCTAACGTGGGTGTGAGTAACAGAGTGAGGCGTAGTTATACCATGGTGCAAAGAGTACATAGCATATAGAATAAAAAACCGGATCCATGTTCCACTTCTATCACTTATTAGCTATGTGGCTATTACAAATAATTCAACATTTCTCAATTTCTTCATTGATCAAGTAGAGACAGAGTTGTGTGAAAACTAAATATAATTTCATGTTAGGTCTTTATTTGAACTAGTAAATAGTCTGCAAATGTCTGAGTTCCACTACTGCTTAGGATAACTGACCTAACGGAGCCTTTAGAATAGTCGGAAAGATGTTTTTTCTTTTTTAAGCTTTTTTGAAGTGTAATTGACAAATAAAATTGTAATATATTTAAAATGTACAACGTGATGATTTGATAGACATATGCATTGTGAAAGGATTCCCATCACTGAGTTAGTTAATACATATATCACTTCATATATTTACCTTTTCTTTTGTGAAAACATTTAAGTTCTACTCTCTGAGCAAACTTCAAGTATACAGTACAGCTATACTCATAATGATATACATCAAAAGGTTTTTGTGTGTGTGTGTGTGTGCGTGCGTGAGGAAGATTTGCCCTGAGCTAAATCTGTTGCCAATCCTCCTCTTTCTTTTCACCTGAGGAAGATTAACCTTGAGCTAACATCTGTGCCAATCTTCCTCCACTTTTCATATGTGGAATGCCTCCACAGAGTGGCTGATGAGCAGGGTAGGCCTGCACCTGGGATCCAAACCCATGAACACAGTCCATCACAGTTGAGTGTGTGGAATTTTAACCACTTGGCCACGGGGCTGGCCCCAAAAGTTTATATCACTTTACCAAACTCTCCCCATTTCCCCCAACACCCAGCTTAATTTATTTTTAGATTCCATATATGTGGTACCATATAGTATTTGTCTTTTTCTGTCTGGTTTATTTCACTTAGCATAATGCCCTCCAGATTTATCAATGTTGTACAAAAGGTAGGTTTTCCTTATTTTTTTAAGGCTGAATAATATTCCAGTGTGTCTGTGTGTGCGTATGTCAGAGTATGTGTGTGTATACCATATTATACCATATTTTCTTGATTCATTCATCCATTGATGGATACTTAGGTTGTTTCCATACACTAGCTATTGTGGAAAATACTGCAACAAACATGGGAGTGCAGACATCTCTTTGAGATAGTGATTTCGTTTCCTTTGGGTATATAATCAGAAGAGGGATTGCTGGATCATACAGTTCTTGTATTTTTAATTTCTTGAGAACCCTCCATGTTGTTTTTCATAGTGGTGGCACCAATTCACATTCTCACCGACAGTGCAAAGGGGTTCCCTTTTCTCAGCTTCCTCACTAGCATTTATCATCTCTCGTCTTTTGTATAATACTCATTCTAACAGATGTGAGGTGATGTCAGATGGTGGTTTTGATTGGCATTTCCCTGATGATTAGTGATACTGAGCACTTTTTCATGTGCCTGTTAGCCTGTCTTCTTCGGAAAAATGTCTGTTCAGGTTATTTGCCCATTTTAAAATTAGGCTATTTTGTTGTTGTTGTTATTGAGTTGTATGAATTCTTTGAATATTTTTCATATAAACTTCTTATCGGATACATGGTTTGCAAATATTTTTTCCCATTTCATTGGTTGCCTTTTCATTTCGTTGATGGTTTCCTTTGCTGTGCAGAAGCTTTATAGTTTGATGTGGTCCCACTTCTTTGTTTTGCCTGTGTTGCTTTTGCTTTTGGTGTGAGATAAAAAAAAAAGAAACAAAACATTGATAAGACCAATGTCAAGGAGCTTAGCCCACTGGCTCTTTTGAGATCCAGGGAGGATGGCAGTCAGCACCTAGATGCATGCTAATTAGAAGCCAGAACCTAAGGTATCAGTTTATAAAGTATGCAGTCAAACGTCTTCCAGGGAAAGACTGGGAGATGGGTACATTTGCCTTCTCCCTCTGTATTGAGTCTTGGGGGCACAGCCATGGTGAGTGCTTGTGTGCTAATTAACAACTGCTTCTTCATTTTCAGTAGTCCTCTGAGACTCATGAATGCAAGCCCTGTTGGCTTTCTGAGCTCGGTGATTTGGGGGCCTGTCCCTCAGGTGGCATCCGTAAATTTGGGGCACTAGATGTGTGGTCCAAATCTTCACTCCTCAGAGAGAAGTTGGCAGTTGGAAGATCCCTCCTGATCATATGGCACTGTGCTGAGGATGGGTTTTATGATGAGAGTGTCTCAGTCTTTCCTACTCATCTCAATGTAGATATTTTCAGGCACCCAATATGTAAGAGTCATTCAACTGGTTTCTGGATTTCTCTCAGAGGGAATGCTCCAAGTGTGACTGTATATTCAGTGCATCCATTAGAGAAGGGAAATTTAGGAGTCTCCTACATTGCAATCTTGGTGACCTGGAAAGACAATATTAATGAGAATGAAACAAATAGGCAAAGGGGGGCAATTAAACTCAGGAAATGCTAATCTAGTAAAAAAAAATTACTGAATTATGTTTTATAACTATATGTAATTTAAGCCACCTAGACCCAAATCTGGCCATCAATATCTGTCTAGTTCTGATAGATATAATTTACTTATGGCCAAACTGGTAAAAGTGAATTTTTTTCTTGCCATATATTGGCATGTACTTGTGAAGTGCACTGTAAGATATTTTTCCCTTAGAATCTGTGTCCATTTCAGAATAAGGAAATGAATCTGAAGAGTAATATAAGTGAGCATTCCCAAATATTTAAAAAAGTAGAAAAGAAAAATATGATTTGGGCTTTATTTAATTTCCCATTGTCACCATATGAAGGATTCTTCAAGTTCTTCTGGAGAAAGAGAAAATGAGTAAACATGTTTCTTATATTTAATAATTTTTGGCCCAAATTGACAGACGTTTTTGAATATCAGTTCAAAACTATATGACTGCCAGCTATTGGCAATTGCACACTGTAAAATGAGTTTAACGGTCAGAAGGAGGATTCCAAGTCTCATGTTGGTGTACTAAATTCAGGCTATGTCTGTAAAGCAAGACAAACACTACCTTGGAATAGCAAACTGTCTGGTATTCTTCACCATCTTAAAAACACATTGGAATATTTTAAAAAATTAATCTGGTATCAATGGTGTTGTTTGAAGTGGCCTCCAATTCAATACTGAATGGAAATGGTCATTCGAGAACTATGTGTAAATCCCTGGAATGACTGGTGCCTATGCCAACCAAACCTTTTGAGTTTGCTGTTTCATGAGGCAGTGATTAAAGGCTTAGCACTGGGATTGGCACACAGTAGGTCTTCAAGGAATGTCAGCTATTGCACTACTTTGACTAAGGGCCCAGTCTCAGAACAGGATGCGGGAAAGGAGAAATGAGCAATCGTCACACAGTTCTGCACGTTATTGGAGAGGTCATACATTTCTTTTTTAATCCTGCAGTAAGTTCGTAGTAAAAAAGATACATATACTTCCTCAAGTACATTTAAGAGACTAAAACACCTAAACTACTAATCCATTCAGCATTTTCTTTTTTTGTTTGTTTACAACTGACAAACTGGTTATACTATGAATTCAATTCAAAAAGTTGATCATGTAGCCATGATAAAATGCATTCTTTTCAGCACTGGGTGACTTACTGTTATATGAAAGCAAATAAATGACTGCTTATTCTTTAATGATCTAGTGCTTACATTGTATGATGCGGAGAATACATGTTTGTAGAGAAGAAAAATATTTAATCTTCCTAAATGATGGCATCCCATTGGAACAGGACCGGAAGGAGCAATACATATTTCTATGCAAATTAGAACTTAACCTTCATATTGTTAGCAATCTTATTCTCCATGTAAATAGTTGAATAATTTATTACTTCAAGCAGTATCTCTACCTATTGGTTTCTTGCATAAGTTGGTGTGTTAATTTACTACAGTCAGCAGTAATACTGGATTAGGAACCCATCCTACTCCATAATGACCTCGTCTTAACTTAAATTACATCTGCACAAACCCTGTCTCCAAATAAGGTACATTCTGAGGTCCTGAGGATTAGGACTCCAGCACATCTTTTTTGGGGGGAGTGGACAGTGATTCACCCCATAACAGCTGGGGACCTGATTGCAATTTTACTCTACTTTTGTTGCTCCCTCACTTCTGTCTTTGTCCTCTTAGATCATGGAGAAAAAAATGGAGAGTATTTTTTTCCTACAGGAGATTTAGTTCTAGAATTTGGCTTCTTGAGGAGAAACAGGAAGCATAACTTATTTGCTGCTCCTTCTAGGATCTGTCTTCCCAGATATGGGTATCAGAGTAAAGAGAGTTGAGACATGGCATGATGTAAGAAAGCCTTAGAATGAAATGAAGTGCGTGCAACAGAAACTTGCTGGGAAATGGCATTGTCGGTGCTAACCCAGGGGCCAGTAAGGAGAGCCAGAGTGGGGATGGGAGGAAGATGAAGGTTTCAGACAAAGGAAGAGGGCCTCGTGATAACAAACCAGGCCTGAAAGACTACCCTTCTGAGCATACCAGGCAAGCACATAAGTCCTACAAAAAAGACCCCAAAAGATAAAAAGCCAGGATAAAAGTCAGAAGATTGACAAGAACAGAAGTGAGAGATAACTTAGACAAGCTATTCAGACACTGAGGAAGATGTGGGAAAAAGGAATGCAGGTATCAGTCTAAATAGAGCCAGAAGATGAACAGAAGAACATAGATAATGAAAACTTTTTGCAGTCCCAGACAGGAAGCTACAAAGACAGGGACCAGTTCCATCCTAGAACCTGCAATGAAAGCTAGTCCAGTAGCTTCATCTGCTAGAAAGGGGAGCTCAATCTAAAGGCACTTGAGGGCTTTCTGGGGGTGGGGACAGGAAAGAGGATGAGGACATGAAGTCCAAACTGCTGTTGTAATTTTCGTTCTGACAATCAACCTGAACAATCTGGATGACTCGTCACTTGCAGAATGAGGTTGAGGAATCCTGTCTGAATGAATCCTTGAGGATTCTCAAAGAGAGTAGAAGCAGTCTCTCTCTTTCCCCAAAGGGAAAAGGAAAACATTCTCTCTCTCTCTTATTACAGTCCTTGGGCTGGCAAAACAAAGACCTATTTACAGTCTTGCTCCTCTCACTATAGACCTTAGATCTTAAGGTTTTGCCAGGCGAAAGTAGACTAAAAGCAGTAGCCTAGGGCGGGCCTGGTGGCGCAGCAGTTAAGTGCGCCCGTTCTGCTTCTCTGCGGCCCGGGGTTCCACGGTTCGGATCCCGGGTGCGGACATGGCACCGCTTGGCACGCCATGCTGTGGTAGGTGTCCCATGTATAAAGCAGAGGAAGATGGGCATAATGTTAGCTCAGGGCCAGGCTTCCTCCGCAAAAAGAGGAGGACTGGCAATAGTTAGCTCAGGGCTAATCTTCCTCAAAAAAAAAAGAAGGAGAAAAAACAAGCAGTAGCCTAATTTTCCATGCAGGATGTGACAGGGGCCCTCCCTCTTCTTGAGTACTGGCTTATGTTTAACAGCAGAATACAGTGAATCCCAAGGAGTATAGGGCAGCTGATCTGCGGTTCCCCCCTCAGTGCTGTAGTCTCCAGCTAGCGTCCTCCCAGGACTCCCTGACATTCCATTGGCCTCGTCATCTCCCCAGGCATGGTCCAACTCATAGGGCATATGAAGCATATGAGAAGCTCTTTGGGTGAGACCACTTAATGGTTGAGGATATCTAGATATCTGCATTTTACTTATGAAGTGAAAAATGCCATGTACTACCTTCTTTGATTAATGGAACATATGAAAATTATTGAGGCAGTATAAATCTAAGAAGAAGTCCTGTCAAGGAAAAAGAATTTTTAACATTAGCTTCCAATATAATTTTAAAAATTGATCTCTGTAGTTTAATCAGAGATTCAGGGAAAAACTGAGCCACAGGGATTCAGAAGTAGGAAGAAGATGTACATCTTATTGTATATCATTTTGTATATTTTCAGTTTTATACAATGTAATATCTATTTGAAATTATTAATAAATTTTTTAAAAATTGAGTGAAAATAGGAAGGTTTAGAATGGTACCATATTAAGATGCCATTTATGCACATTTTCAAAAAATCTTTCCTGTTAAGCAATGGTATAATATTGCACGTGTCATATTTATGTAAGTGTAAGCATACAAAATGAACTGCAAGGATGCAGCACAAAATTATAGTACTTGTTGTCCTGGAGATATATAGAGAGGGTGGGTAGGAGACAGGAAACAGGTGGTGGTTAATGGGAAATTTGGTATTGTCTACAGGATTTTAATTCTTAAGAAATGATTGAAAATGTGTGTAAATACTACCATTGGTAATTCCAGATGGCGTGGATATGTTTATTTGTCATACTATGTTTTGTGTATCTCTGTATTTTTAAAGTATTAGACAGGTAATGTAGTTGACTTTAGTCTACAGTAGCAACAACACTTGTGCCCCGTCTTTTCACCTCCACAACTGATTCCTGAGGTTGGCTGTGTTTATATAAGACACACATCAGAATCAAATGATAAGAGAGTACTTCTGTTTCAGAAGAAGTCCCTGCAGAGTTTTTGGTTTATGTAATAACTGCACTGGAGTCTTGTGGGTCCCCATAATCTAGAGGCATAAAACCAAAATGACAAACCAAAAGAGAAGATAAATATTTTCTATTCATCCTGCCAGAATTCAGATTTTTTTTCCCTATTTTCCCCTGCTCCTGTATGTGTTTTGATTAATTCATTGATCCATTTGGTCTCTTTTACTTTTCTTCTTCAATTTCAGCTCCCACTATCATAGACAATCTTTTTAATGTGTTTAATGTGTGCATCTTTTTCATATAGGTACTTTTGAAAAATGTGCATTGTGTGGTGTGTATGTAATTTTAATTTGTGTAAATGTGTTCATATCTACTTCTATTCTCTTTTTTTTTTTTTGAGGAAGATTAGCCCTCAGCTAACATCTGCTGCCAATCTTCCTCTTTTTATTTTTGCTGAGAAAGACTGGCCCCGAGCTAACATCCATGCCTATCTTCCTCTACTTTATATATGGGACACTTACCACAGCATGGCTTGACAGGTGTTGTGTGGGTCTGCACCTGGGATCCGAACTGGTGAACCCTGGGCCACCAAAGCGGAATGCGTGAACTTAAATGCTGTTAAAAAACCTATCTGCTTCTATTCTTTCTATCTTTTTTTCACTAAAAAATGTTTTTAATATGCACCCATAGTGTTTTGAGTTCAATGAATCCATCACTTCGAACCACTGTGTAGTATTGTACGGTGTCCATTCATCAAATTTTACCTAGCCATTCTCCCAGTGGTGGACTCCTGGTTACCTCTGAATCCTTCCACTGCGGTGAATACCATAGCATGTCCTCTATGGAGCTGTGTGAGAATATCTTCGGGCTGGATACCCAGCAGAAGAATTGTGGGGTAATGCAGGATATAACCTTTCTATTCTACATATCTATAGAGAGAGAGATTTGCTCTCCAAAATGGCACAATTCACCAGCTGTACATGAGGGCTCTTATATCCCCCAATTCTCACCAACACATAACATTATATAACTTTCTAGTCTTCTTCTAAAAGGTTCAAGGTTTTAATTTGCTTTACTTTACATTCATCTCATTACTAATGATCTAACGATTTTGAGGGTCTCTTTATGTGCTTTTCTGGTTTCTTCTAAAAATAGTGTATTCATGATTTTTCCTTATTATTTTTTCTCAGAAGCATCTTTATATATTTCCTTATTGATTTATAGAATTGTACAGCCTTTTTTTTGAAATTTCAAATACCTACTGTTTTTCCATTTGTCTCAACTTTGTCTATGCTGTAATTCATTGATTAGAAATCTTTATTTTAATGAAATTAAATTATAATTTTTTGCCTTATATTTGTGTTTTTGGTATTTTTTAGAAGATGTATTTCCAAGACTCTGCCACAAAGATATTCTATTACATTTTCTCCATAAACTTTACTGTTTTACCATTCCCATTTTCCTCTTTACTTGATCTAGAGGCCACGCTTACATGTTATATTATATAGAAATCTAGCTTTAGTTTTCTCTAGAGTATGACCTTGCTCAAAATTGAGAGCTGACTACAACATAGGTAAAAAAGGATTATAACAACATTAACAAAAAATATGACATTTTCAATAAAAATCTCTTGCATAGCCAAAATGGGTACAGAACAAAGAAAGAGAAATACTTGAATGATCCAAACCAATTTATCCCCTGCCAAAATACCATTATCCAAGCCTCATTGCTTATATTGGGTATTCCTAGAATTATAGACTATTAGGAAAACCTCAGACCTAGCTAACAGAAGCTACAGGCAGGAGTGGGATTTTTCTTCAATCTTAATGGTTTTCACGTGGAGGTTGACTGATAGAAGGAGAAGGCAAGTCTCTTTTTGATAAGGTACAAACAACTGTTTCAAGCGCTTTGACTTCACCTCGACCTGTTCCAAGTGATTTATTCCACCATATAAATAGCTTCAGCTTAGACAACCCTTCACCCCCGGCTCTGTGGCCTCAATTCCTTTGCTATTTATATCTTTAGAGGCTGGCACTACTTGTTCATGTAACAATGCAACAATGACTGCTAAATCTAGATCTTTTTATCTTCCACCTAACCTCACAAAAAGGGCTGATGTTCAGAGCGCGGTACCGCAGGCAGACAATCTATCAAGTCAAACGTGCTGGCGGACTGGCTGTCTTCTGCGTTTATGGAATTCAAAGACTTGCCAAGTAAATAAATAGAGCAAAAAACACATCCAAAATTAGACATACTCCTAAATAAGTTATTATAGGTAATTTGCCGAGAACTTTTCTCCCCTGCCTCCTAAACTGCCTGTGTTTAAGGTCAAAAGGTTACAATACATTATGTACAGCAGAGTCGTTCCACTCTGCCTAATGAACTTTCACGCCTATCATCGCCAGCCTAAGGAGTCTGTTCGAATTCACTGAACGATTGTTCAGCGATCCTGCCAGAGCTGCCAGCCTATTGTTCACAACTGGTAGTGTTATCTCATCTTCGAGTCCAGAGCACAGCTTATCGTTCCTCAGAAAGATAGATATGGAGGTACTTAAGGGGCACACACTCTCTCTCTAGCCAATGATGGAAAACCAAGTCCAGAAGCTAACTCAAAGGAGGAGAGGTTTTGCAACTTCTCAGCTACTGGGTCTATCTTTCTGATTTCCAAATAGTTCCTGCTTTTGTTAAGGAAATTTCCTGCTTCGAAGAAAACAGTACAGGAGAAAGGATAGGAAAACTTGGCAGGGTGAGGAGAAGATACTTGAGTTAGAAATAACTGATAACAAAATGCCTTCGCTCTGAAATCCGGTAAAAAGGATTGTGGCTATTAAACTGGTCCACTTTCAATTAATGATTGAAATGATTAAAATGATTTACTTTTAGAAGAGTACAAATCAAAGGAATTTGCTAAGAAGATTATCTTTTAAGGTGTTATTTTTAAAAGATAAATAAATGCACCCCTGCTGCATATTTAAAACATGAAATATTTTAGCTCTAATTCTAATTGATCCTAGAGGCCCATGATCCGGTGAGGGTCTTGAATGTTGCACACTGAAATGTAACTGCTTTACTATGCACGAACAGAGCATAATTTAGTAACATCACACATATCTGGGGTTCAGAGGTCCTACAATCTTTCTCTTCTTGAGCCCTGCCATGAACTTGGAATTGAGGACTAAAGATATCTAAATGGCTAAAACGAGCATTGCAAAGCCCTGACTTGAAAGCCAATATAAACCCTACAAATGAATCTCATGCCACAACTCAGTTGATTAACCTGATTTTTAAAATTACTTTCTCTGTTTTGCATATAAGAAAATGGAAGCACAGAGAGGTACAGAGAGCAGGCTGGGTCCATATTATTATTATACAGACTCTAGACATGATAAACCTCAGGCTTAACAAATGAGGTTAAATATATTGCCCAAGTTCCCGATTCTATATTTTAATTTCTTAGAGAACATAAGCATAACATTTAATAAAGAAGGTGTGTCCCAACAGCCTTATCCATCAGAAACTTCCTTCTCAGAGCGCAAAGTAGAGGCATAGGATAACTTTGCAGCCTGGAATCTATCCAAGGGGGAGCTAGCTATCGCTGACCCTTCAGCGGCCAGCTCTGTCTGCCAGTATAGCTGGGTCTTCAAGGTGTGTCACCAACTCATGATAAGTGACTGAGCTAGATCAGAAGGGGGCTGAAGAAAGTCTAAACCAGGGAAGTGATAGCAGAAGCAGAAATGAGAAACAGATTTGAGAAATGTTTTGGAAACAAGATTTGAGACTGACCAAAAGATAAGCTTCCACTGTTACTCACATTCTCTTTGAGTACTATCTCATGGCCTGCAAGTATCAGTCCGAAAGGTATCACTTCATATTCTTTATACTCATAGGATTCACAAGCCAGTGTTTAATAAATAGCTCCAAGTCACCTTTGAAACATTAGTATTAATAATAAACTTTGAATTGCTTTCTAGATGTATAGATTTTATGACCACATTATGTAGTGGCTGAATTTCTGCTTTAGACAAATTAAACGTCAAAAGATTGGACTATATACTGCCTGATGCATCTTAATGATATAGCTCTGGATGAACACAGCCCTTTATAAAGGTGATGAGCAACACTGATGATGTATTTTGTTGGTCCTGCTGTCAGCTATTTTTTTTTTTGCAGTTACTACATCTCCCCTGAAGTGTTTAATGACTTCAAAAGCCATTCCCTTATAAGATAATCACTACCATCATAGCACATGAAAATACACTCTGCCTAGATGAGTCTTGTTTAATATTAATCTTGTTGTCATTAGAGAAATCAGAGGCACCTGAAGAGGTAACGTTCACTTCATGCATCCTCTATCTAGCAGCATTTTAATCCTCTAGTCTCCTGTTGATAAAGAGCCTCTTGCACATGCTAGGTCATCATTATACAGTTAATCCTCATTATTTGCGGATTCAGTAATTCCAAATTTGCCTACTTGCTCAAATTTATTTGTGACCCCAAAATCGATACCTGCAGCACTTGCACGGTCATTCATGGATGTAGGGTGAATGGCAGAAAAGTTGAGTCATTTAATGTGAAGGTTCCCAGCTGAGGCCCAACAAGGTGATACTCTGATTCTCGTTTCAGCTGTTTCAGTAAAGAACGGTCCTTTTCCTGTTTTATTTAGTGCCATGGTTTTCTCATTATTGTGCTTTTTATTGGTAATTTCACTGCATAAAATGGCCCCCAAGAGTAGTATAAAGTGCTGTCTAGTATTCCTAAAAGCAGGAAGTGAGTGTGTTAGGGAAACTTCAGGCATGAGTTATGGTTCTGTTGGCCGCAAGTTCAATATTAATGAATCAAGAATATGGTACATCCAGAAAAAGGAAGAGAAAATGCACAAATATGTTTGTGAAGCTATTCTAGAAAGAGCAAAAGTAACATGATGAAGAGCTGAGTGCATGATGAAGCTACAGGAAAGATGGAAGAGCAGCTGAATCTGTAGATTTATGAGCTGACCATCAAGAAAGAAGTGTAGTAGACAGCATTGTTGTGAGGCTGACAGCCAAAGAAATTTCCAGTCATGTCACCTAGGATCAGAAAAATGCTCAACTCTTCTCGGTTAGTGCTGGGAAGTTTGCACATGTTTCTATGACAGATAAAAACTAGACTATTGGTGGTGAACACAATGTGGTTTATACAGAAACTGATATATGATGTTACACCTGAAATTTACACAATGTTCGAAGCCAACATGACCTGAATAAAATAATTTTTTTAAAAAGATGACATGCTGTGAAAACACTAAACTTGCAGGAGACGCAGATTCTGCAGATCAGGAAGATACAGAAGAATTAAAAAAATACCTACTCAGTATTATATATAAAGAGGGTTATGTGGAAGAGCAGGTTTTTTATGCTGATGAGAGTGGCTGGTTTTAGGAGGATGTTTGCAAACAAACCAATATATGTAATGCAAATGGTGTTTAGGTTGAGAAAAATGATGTGGACAGAGGCTTGTGGGAACCTAATTCAGTATTCCCCAATTCAGTGTTCGTGGTGACTTTATAGAACATACTCCCCCAAATAGTATGAATGGACCATATTTGTCTGATATATAAAAGGCCTCCCTCTTTTGCCAAACAGATTTCCAAAACTGTATCATAGAATAATAGTAAGTGCTATTAAAATGCTTGATTCAGTAATAAAATAAATAATACAAATACATAATAAAAATTTAAAAATAACCAATTTTGTAAAACACTGGCTACAAGAAAATTAAACTTTTAAAAACTAATTTCTTCTGCTGGATTTCTCAAAGCTGTTGAAATAGTGATCTGCAAAGAGAACTCGTATTTAGCTTTGTCTAAACTCTTTTTAATACTTGCGTTCTGTGGAATAGTAAAAACATTTCTCAGCAATTTTTGTGGACCAAGCATCAGTCCAAACACTTTCCTATGTTAACATAATGTTTACAGTGACTCTCTGAGGATTTGGCTTATTTGTTAGACCATTTTCAAGATGACGAAATTAAGGCAAAGAAGGGTAAAATATTTTGCCCAAAATAATAACTAGCATAGATTAGAAAAGGAAGCTGGCCTTACTTTGCGCTGTGAGCACCATATTTTACCAAACATTTTAAAGAAAATAATGTCCTAAACATGAAGAATCAAACACAGCTCAATAGTCAAGGTCTTTTGTAATTTGACCTTGACCCACCTGTCCAGTCTCAGGTCCCTTCACCTTTACACAACTCCACTTTAGTAAAATCAGCCACCCATTGACCAAGCCTCACACTTTCTGCCATTGCCCATCTTCCATACTCAGGTGCTGACCGTCCTTTTCTCCAACAGTTCAATCCCAATTACTCAATGAAGCCTTACCAGATCTTTCGAAGAAGGAGAAGAGAAAAAAATAACTAATATCTGTTGTGACATTGTTATCAATACCACTTGTTCTGATTGCTGCGTGGAGAATGGCTTGAAGAGGCAGTAGAGGGCATTTAAGGATTTGTTAGATTCAGAGATTTACTCATTAGTTATATCTTGAGTCTATATTCTAATCTCCTAGCCAAACTCCTGAAGACAGGGGCTATGAATTCTATTTATTTCCCCTGCAAGATAAGGCACCATATCTTAGACATAATGTGCTACTACACATTGTAGGAAAGTCATTGCCTGTAAAAAATTAATACATACTTTGATATTGTATATATTAGAAAGTCAAAATAAGGTGAAGGTCTTTTTTAATCAAGACTTTCTTACATACACAGATGTCTTTTGGTTGAGGTTTTTACCATCTCCTTGAAAATACAGTATTTAACTCAGAAAGAAAGAAGTTATAAATTGAACACTTTTTTTAACTAGAATTTAGCAATTAAGATAGAATGATTATTAAACAAAATGTCGTGGAAAAAATAATTCTTAAGTTTATGCCATTTGAAGCTAACCATCAGCTAACAGAGTTTGAGTAACCTTTCACCTTTTTTATGTAAATACAAAAAGATATGTTTATAACAATTCATAGAGTTGGAAAGCTATAATTTTTATCTGCTTTTGGAAATAAGCCAACTCTAAGAGAAGACGTTGAAAATGACTTGGATAGTGATCAAATTTGAGTCCAGAACAAAGGGATGTACATCTGGCCAGAATTTAAACTTAATAAAATTTGATGAACGTTTTTTTCTTTCTGCATTTAGGAACAGGTGGTTTATCATTCATAAATACTTATTTGGCTCATTTTTTCACCCTTATTGTACATGTGGAAAATGAGTAATTCCAGTTGAGTAGACTGAGGCACTTCCCTTTTCCTTCAGTGGATTGATCTTTTTTCTGGATGAGAATGTCTCACCACTAAGATGTGAAGTTCCAGCTGTACCTTCCATATGAAAGTCATTGAGAGAATCCTTAATCCCTTTGCATTCATTTTCTATAGTCGTTGTAACAAATTACTATAAACTTAGTAATTTAGAACAACTCAAATGTACGCTCTTACAGTTCCGGAGGTCAGAAGTCCTAAAATCAAGGTGTTGGCAGGCCTGCATGACTTCAGCGGATCTAGAGGAGAATCTATTTCCTTGTCTTTACCAGCTTCTAGAAGATACTGGCATTCCTTAGCTCACAGCCTCATCCTCCATCTTCAAGGCTAGCAGCACAGCATCTTCAAATCTCTCTTTCTTTTTCTTTGACTTCTGCTTCCGTCATCACATCTCCTTCTCCAACTCTCTTACCTCCCTCTTTCTTTCATGAGGACCTCTGTGATTACATTGGGTCCACCAGATAATCCAGGATAATCTCCCATCTCAAGACCCTTAACTTAAGTGACATCTATTTTGCCATGTAAAGTCATATATTCATGAGTTAGGGCAATGAGGATGTGGATATTTCTGGGAAGACATTATTCTGTGTACTACAGCCTCTGTCTCATTTTCATCAGATGTAAAATGGGGACCATAAATAGTACCCCCCAAGAGGGTTGAAATAAGCTCTTAACATAAAATTTGGCATATAGAGGACACTCAATTCCACAGAATTATTGTGTAAGAGTGTGTGCCACGATGCTTTATTTATTTTGTATTTTCTCAGAATAAAGTATTTTACAAACATTTTCTATGTAATAGATGTTTAATATTTTAAGCTCTTAATTTGATTTATTTATTGTAATGATTTTAAAAAGGGAATCTTTCCAAGTTATATTCTGCATACCATTTCTCTTAAAGAGTATATAACATTATAAAAAGGATAGAAATTTAAAATCAGGTAAACATGAGTTGCAACCTCAATTCTGTCATTATCAGCTGGCCGGCTCTCAGCTGCTTTAACTTCTCTGAGTTTCCTCCCATGTTTGAAGAAATAGGGATAGTAGCATTTACTCCTTAGAGTAGTTTGGAAGATTAAATTAGGGAAAAAAATATGTTAGTTTCCTAGGGTTGCTGTAACAAATTACCACAAACTTGGTGGTTTAATAAGACAGAAATTGATTCTATCGCAGTTCTGGAGACCAGACGTCTGAAATCAAGGTGTTGGCAGGGCCATACTCTAGGGGAGAATGCTTCTTCTAGCTTCTGGCAGTTCTGGTGTTCCTGGGCTTCTGGCAGCATAACTTATCTCTGCCTCCATCTTCTCTGTGTACCTGCCTATGTTCTCTCTTCTTATAAAGACATCAGTCATTGGATTTAGGGCTCATCCTAAACCCAGGATGATTTTGTCTTGAGATCTTTAACTAATTACATCTGTGGAGATCTTATTTCCAACCCAGGTCGCAGTTGGAGATTCCAGGTGGATGTGAATTGAAGTGGGAGGGGAGGCACTATCAACTCACTGCAATGCCTTTACTCTAACGCAAAATGTTTTCTTTGTTGTTTTCTTCTTATTATCTAAATCTCATCATGTTGAATCATAGTATTTCAACTTCCATTTATTCAACAAATGATTGCCTAGTGCAATGGACTGAATGTTTTTGTCCCCTGAAATTCATATGTAGAAACCTTAACCCCCAAGGTGATGGTATTTGAAAGTGAGACCTTTGAGAAGTAATTAGTTCATGAGGGTGGAGCCTTCATGAATGGGATTAGTGCCCTTATAAGAAGAGGCCGGGGAGCTAGCTAGCTTTCTTTCTGCCATGTGAGGAAGCTGGAAGAGAGCCCCCACCAGAACCCAACCATGCTGGTACCCTGATATTGGACTTTCAGCCTCCATAATGGTAAGAAATGAACTTCTGTTGCTTATAAGTCACCCAGTTTATGGTACTTTGTTATAGCAGCCTGAGCAGATGAATACATCCAGCAAGTACCAGCACTGGATTAGCAGCTAGAGGCCCTGTGCTCAGAGTTCCTCAATTTTTCCAAAGCTAAATTACTCAGATTTCTCCCTTTGTCTTGGTATTTATCACATCCTTCATGGGCCTCTAGCTTTCGCAGCCCTGCTTTCCAGAGTTTGCCCCTTGCTGTCTCAATCTGTGGACCTCGTGTTGCCTGAGGTGAGCCTTTTCTACACCTCAAACTGGTTCCTTGACTAAGTATGGCCTCAGGCTTAGGTTTGATAACAGGATTTTGGAGAGCTCTTCTCTCATCAGCAGCCCAGCGCTCATAAATAAGTCCTGTCTTAACTTCTGGAGTAGATTCTTATCCTGATATATGCATATCAGGATGAGAATATATGGAGAGGTGAAAATAGTTAAACATACTGGTGGCTTAGCAAGGAAATCTACAAGGCAAAAATACCTGGAAGAACAATTAGGGAGGAAGAGGTTTTCAGCACAGGCTGTAACAAATGTGGAAACCCAGAGAGGGGAAAGAATGTTGTGTTTTGAGGCAGACGCAGGTGCTGCTTTTGGTGCCATGGCAGTAGAGGAGGTGAAAACAGCAGATTTGTGCAATTTCCTAAAAAACTTCATATGCTGTGTGCATGAACAGACTCAGGCAGCTCCTCGACCTGCTGGGTATGGTACGGCTGAAAGAAGTTTCCCTTTGATTATTTCTGCCTCACAGAAACCCTCAGAGGTGTTAGCTGGTTCCTTGTACCTGGTGGCCAATCAGGTGTGTAATTAGAAACTCTACAATAGGAGATGCTCTGGAAGAAGGGCTACCATATACAGATTACTGTAATATTCCTCATGAGAAATGCTGACCCAAAGTCTTGGCTAGAAGGATGGAATGGAGAGTCCAAGCACATGAGACCTGCTTTTCTGGATGTGAAGGTTTAGCACTTGGAATAGGCACTAATCAAGTAGTTATGTAAATGTTTACCAAGTTGCTTGATTCTAAGATGTATATTATTATTTCTTCTTTTTTTTTTGATTGGCACCTCAGCTAACAACTGTTGCCAATCTTCTTTTTTTCCTGTTTTTTCTCTCCAAATCCCCCCAGTATATAGTTGTATATTTTAGTTGTGGGTCTTTCTAGTTGTGGCATGTGGGACGCCACCTCAATGTGGCCTGATGAGCAGTGCCATGTCTGTGCCCAGGATCCAAACCAGCAAAACCCTGGGCCACTAAAGCAGAGTGTATGAACGTAACCACTCGGCCACAGGGCTGGCCCCATTTCTTCTGTTTTAACATCTCTGAAATTGCATCTTACAATCACTGATAGCCTAACAGTAGTTGGGACATAGTAGTTGTAATTAACTACCAATGCATAGATGTCAAAAATTCCAGAATGGATGACAGCTTCTGGAATAGAGGAGAATGGCGTGCTCTTTTAAGAAATATTACACCATCAACATTCCTCATGACACAGAAAAGCTTATCGTGTGGGCAAATACAGACCCTAACTATTCTGACTTGAAAAGTATTTCAGATTATTTGGGCTCTGAGTGAATATGAAGACGTTTTATAAATACTGTAACAAATGTCTTTGTTCTTTGTTTTTTATTTTTGCAAAAAAGTGGGCTGTTATAAAAATACAGGTGTAGATAAGACTAAAGAGCTCTTTTAATAAGTATAAAATAAAAATTCTAAGTGATAAGAATGCAAATGCCACAGTTTAATTGGCAGTATTTTTTCTAAATAATGTACCTTAAAATGAATAGATTTCGGGGTTGGCCCCGTGGCTGAATGGTTAAGGTCACGCACTTCTCTTTGGTGGCCGAGGGTTTCACCAGTTCGGATTCTGGGTGCGGACATGGCACCACTCATCTGGCCATGTTGAGGTGGCGTCCCATATGCCACAGCTGGAAGGACCCACAACTAAAAGTATATAACTATCTACTGGGGGGGATTTGGGGAGAAAAAGAAAAACAAAGAGGTTGGCAAGTTGTTAGCTCAGGTGTCAATCTTTGAGAGAAAAAAAAGATTGGCAACAGATGTTAGCTAAGGTGCCAACCTTAAAAAAAAAAAGAATAGATTTCAATTTGATGAAGTACAGTGATAATTGCAATTGCATGTATGATGTAAAGAGGTATGGAATGCAATGAAAATCTAAAATGGAGAGATAAACTTAGTCTTATAATTTAGGGAGAGTTTTCCTGAGGAAGTGGCATTAAGGGTAAAACTTTGCAGATAAGTAGGAGTTCACTTAATGAAGAAGTAGGGGGAGAGGTGGTTCCAGGCAATGGAAACATTATGGCAGAGGCTCACACGAAAGAAGGCAATCATGGTTGAAGTGCAGAGAGCCAGTGGGGGCATATTGGGAGATGAGCCTGGAGAGGTAGACAGTGGCCACTTCCTGAAAAGCAACATTCTGGATTTGGGACTTTGTCATGAGATTATTGAAAATCTAAAAGATTTTAGTCAGTGATGTGACAGGACCCTAATTATGTTTTGTGATCTTGTTCTGGTTGCAAATTGGAGAATGACTTAGAGGAAATGACAGTGGATTCTGGAGATCAGTTACAGACCACTGCAGTTGTATAAATAAAGATAAGGGTGCATAATAGAACAGAGGAAACCAATGGAAGTGGAAAGACTTGAGACATATTATAAGGTAGAGGAGGTAAGACTTTCCTTTCAGTTGGATGTAGAGAATGGGATGATGACACCAGCTTCTGACGTTGCAATTTTCTCCTCTACTCTTGGTGGATGACCTTGTGCTCTGGTAGAGTGACAGCAGTGGAAATGGTTAGGATTGGGGATATTGGTGAGATACTTGAGAAGTACCAGAGGTGAGACATCTTTTTATTTATGCAGTCTGTGGATGAGACAATTAACATCCATGAACACATGAACAACTGGATGAATCGTGATGCCATTTTTGAGGTAGAAAATACTGAGAGAAATTTAGGGGCACCTACAGTGAGTTAAGTTTTGAACAAGGTGAGTGTTAGGGATCTTTCTGATATCCAAAAGAGATATAAAGCAGGCAATTATGTATACAAATATGTGGGTGTAGAACTCAGAAGAAATACCCAGGAGGCTAGAGATACGAATTTCTAAACAGACGGCAATTAATTCCACAGAATAGGTTAAGAGTGTTGTAGTGGGCTGAATGATGCCTTCTCCTCAACCCCCACACCAAATGTCCATTTTCAACTCTCTAGAACCTGTGAATGTTACCTTATTTGGAAAAAGTCTTTGTAGATATAATTAAGTTAAAGGTCTTAAAATGAGGAGACCATCTTGGATTATCCAGGTGGACTCTATATCCCATGACAGGTGTTCTCCTAAGAGACACAGAAAGAAGAGGAGAAGTTCATGTGAAGATGGAGGCAGAGACTGGAATGATTCAACCCCAAGCCAAGGAATGCCAAGTCACCAGAATCTGGAATAGACTGGCAAGGGAATCTCCCCTAGAGCCTCTGGAGGGAGCACAGCCCTGCTAATATCTTGATTGCAGACTTCTGGCCTCCAGAACTGTGAGAATAAATTTCCTGTTTTGAAATACCAAATTAGTGGTAATTTGTTACAGCAGCCACAGGAAATTAAATGTCTAGGGTGAGATTTTAGGGTGAGAAGAGAAGAAGGACTGGCTTCAAAAGAGAAAACCAACACGTAAAATCCTCTAGAGGAGGAGAAGTTGACAAAGAAGGAAGAAATGAACCGAGAAAGAGAAGTGTGGTGTCTTGAAAGCCAAGGCGCAAAATGCTTCAAAAATGAGGGAGTTAACAACTGTATCAAAAGCTGCTGAACTATGAAGTAACATGCTTCCAAATAGATTCTGGGTTTAGCTATATGGAGGATATTAAGACTCAAATAGATACAAAATAGGATGTTTAACAGGAGTTAAGTGTGGCAGAGTATCCCTCCTCTTGTAACTACTAAGGTATATGACATGCTTGTAACAAATAGAGTGTGGTAGAAGTGATGCTTTGTAACTTAAGAGACTAGTTTGTAAAAGACTGCTTTCACTTTGCTTGTTGGAACCCTGTGCAAGAGCCTTGAGCCACCATGTTGTGAGGAAGCCCAAACAGTCCATACCAAGAAACCATATGGAGAAGGAGAATGCCTGAGACTGCACAGAGAGAAAGAGGCTTGCAGCCAGACACCAGCTGCTCCAGCTCCAGCTGACTGAACATGATGAGAGACTCCAAGCCAGAATCACCCAGCTGGAACCATTCTCTTGACCCAGAAAAACCTTGAGAGAAAATAATATAAGTGTTGCTAATTTAAGCCACTTTTATTTGGTACAGGAAAACTAATCAGAACATGAGGTAAACAGTTAAGTGATGAAAGACGATAGGCTCCCATTATTTCAATCTAGTCTCAAAAAGGGCAAGAAGAGAATTTAAGAGCCACCTTGAATCATTTAATTTTATTGAGCCAAAATGAAACTTGAAAAGCTTTTCCCATCAAAGTTTTGGCCACATTGCATTCTGGGATATATCAAAGGTTGCTTTATTTTCTCATAAAATTAATAGTGGCTAGAACTTACATGCACTTAGTTTAGTTTTTAATTTTCAGCCCACACGTCACTTCATTCTTGAGTTTGGTTGCCAAAACTCATGAAAAATTAAGCTTTGGGGAAAAGTTCCAAACCTTAATGGATGCTCATGCTAAATCCACAATCTCTTATCAAAACCCATTGAGTCTAAATATAATTCAGAATTCAGATTAAAAAAATATGTAACACATTACAGGATTTAAGACAGTACCTCATAATCTAACATAACAAAGTTACATAGCAAAATGTGTTATATTCACTCTAATTTGAATAAATATAGACTGTAAATGACTTCATATTAGGTCATTGGTTTTCAGTCAAAAGAATTTAAAAAAAGAAATGGTTTTCAGGACATTTTGGATCTTGGAATCGTGTATAAAGGATTATGAGCCTATATCTGTCCCCTTTCCTCCTCCTCACCCATAACTAAGGAACCAAGCCCTGGTGGAGAAAGTTGCAACCAAAGGAAAAATTGGTTTCATTATAAATCAACCATCAGTGTACTCAAAGAGGCCCTTGAAACTGACTGGCAATTCCACCAAGTTTCTTTGATCTTTCATGAAAATTTCAACCAAACTGTGTTTCTCTTCACTTTTAGTAGGTGACTTCATGTTGTAATTTCCAATGAAAATAACAGCCATAGGAGGAGATTTTCCCATTTTTCCGATACTAAACATGACTCCTGCTATAATAAAGGAGTTTCCCATACCTCCTACTTAAGGCCGATTTTATGCTATGCTTGCAATTCTATTCCTTTCTACCTTCTCAGGAACCTCATGCTATCCATTCATCCTTTCGTATGTTAAGCAAGATAACTCTTAGTTTTATGTTTTTCCATTATTGGATGAGTGATGGTGAGCTAGGTAACACTGGAACATTGAAGATAAGCAAAATAATAAGATCAAGTTTACGTGTTTGTGAGATATCAAGTAGATGGTTGAATGGATAGAACTGGAGCTACTAATTTATAAGTTATCTGTGAAGGTTATGATTGAATATTTGGATGTGGGTACAATTGACAAGAGGGAGAGTATAGAGTGCAAAAGGAAGAGAATTTAGATCTGGACCATGAGTTAAATAATTGGGAAGATGACATGCTTTCAAAAGGACTGATAAAAAGTGGCCAGAGAGGAGGAAAACCAAAACTCTATACTCCATACAGATATTATATACAGGCTTTTCGAGAAATTTGACTGTAAAAGGGAAGTTAGAGCCAGGGAATTGTAACTGGAGGAGAATCGGGAATATATAGGGACTGTTTTCCTTTATCCTTTCAACGTGGGAGCGCATTGTATCATATGGTGTGAATGGCTTTCTTCCAGAGGCTTGTGAGTTCCTAATTATGGTTATCAACAAACCTATTATGTCCTACGAATTATGTCCTGTTATTAATTATGTACTCTTAATTAGTCTATAAATTATAGCCAAGAAACCTATTAAGTCCTGAGTTCTCTATTAGGTTGGGAGACTAGAAGTTGAATAAGCACACTTGACACTTGTGCGCTTGAAATGGTCAGTCAAGCGAGGAGCTCATTCTCTAGTGATTTTTGCTACAGGATCTTGTCACCGTACCTGTATGATTATGGGTATAAGTGCCCCTATAAAGGGCAAAAGGAGAGAAGATTGAAGACATCTTTAAGGAAAAAAAAGGAGCAACATAGTTCTATCAACATTGCTCTTTATTGTGTGATTTATGGTCAAAGTCCAAGATACCTTTGAAGTTAGAGAGAATGAGTAGGGAGATAACAGAAAATAAGGTGCTAAATCACCCTCTTTATCTCATAATGGTCCCCAAATGGACAGACTCAAAACGTCACATCTTTGCTATTAGAGTTATATGGTTCAGAGTATCTTTCTTCTTAAAATACTGTTTTTGGCAAGTGGAGAGATCATTAATAAGTGTTTTCTGTATATTTTCATCATAAAAGTCACATTTCAAGATAAAATATCACATTGTAATCATAGGAACCAATATCACGACACAGGAAAGCCCTTCTAGTGTGCCATATATTCTGACTTTTTCCACAGGGCATCTGTGGGATAGTCTAACACATTTTTTAAGATGTATTCTTTATCTCTTCCTACCTTAGGCTTGTTTAATATCGTTTTACGAACAAAGACAACTTCAGGAAAATTGCTGTATGTGAATTTTTCCCAGATTTCATAAGTGAATGTTCAAAATTTATGCCTTAATTTATTTCTTGGTTAGACAAATGTTGCTTATCTTCTGAATTTCAAACCTTCTGGGGTAAGTGAAATAATGGATTTCTTTGTGTTATCTTTAAGGAAGGATAATTATCATGTAATATATGATCTGTTTATAGTTTCTGTGGGTGTTATCTAACCTAGAGAGTGAGTGATCAGCAGGAAGCAAAGCAGATGGTGAAGGATCTGGTTTGTGTCTGAGAGAGAGTAAGTGTCCCTGAGAGCTGTAAAAAGTCCTCACACAACTGTGGGTCATTGTCATGCCCACTAGCATTCCCCAAAGAGGCCCTCTGGGCCTGAAACCATTATCAGGCAATTGTTTGGGAACTTTGAGAGTAGAAAACACTTGATGAAAACACCCTAACTTTCTTATGTCTTTCGTTTGGATGGTCCTGCTTCAGCCACACAGATATATACAGATATGAACAAAAGCATACAGATTCTGCAAAGAACCATAATTCCCAATTTAAGATATAAAGCATTTCAACTTTAGTTACTATGAATTACAAGTTTTATAGAAATGAACTGAATTTTGCTTCCAAAGTTGATATGAATTTCACTTTTGTGGCCACAGCCATTGTTAACTTCCTTGGGCTAGAACTGGGTTTTATAGAGTTTGGGATGGGGTTCTTCAGAAGTACGTAACTCTGATCAAATTTCAATATTGTATTATTGTATTATAACTATCTGGTTCTGTATGTCTTCTCTCTATGAATCCTTGGCGATATAATCTCGTCTCAGTGTTGTATCCCGGCATCTTGTGAGTGCCTTGGCACATACTAAGTCTTCAATGATAGTCCTCAGTGAAAGATAGGTGTTTCATTCATGTGCTTATTCATCATAAATACATATTTACATACAAACTAAATAAATAAGAAAGATGTTATCTTCTCATTTATAATATATTTTTATTTCTCACAGGGTCTGGAATAAGAATGTATTTATCCTACATTTGATTTAATTGTAATGTTAACATTGTTTTTATCATACCAAATTCTAAAATAAACCTGAAATCAGCTGTTATTTTACGGGAATATTAAGCATAACTATAGGTCCATATATGTCAGCAAGTCAGTGGATGTTTATAAAACAATTCACTAAAAAGCATGTTTACAATTTTATTTTTAACTGTTATATATTGTTAATGTGAGCTTTCTTTAGTATGTTTCTTATAAAGTGTGGGTAAAGTAAATCTTCCTACAATTTCATATTTAAAATTTGACCCATCTTAAAAGCTGCTGTGTAGTTAAATATAGCAATAGCAACAACAACATTATCACCTGTTGCCTTTAACTGAGGATATTAGTGAGTTGAAACTGTGAAGTTGAACTTGTGTCTAATCACAATGATTATGTTCTTTCTCTGAATGTCTTCCCAGATGATATGCTCTACAGTATCTGCTAACACTTTTTATTAATTGAGATATAGCATATGCATTTACTTGCACAAATCTTTAATGAACTTTAATGAACTGCGTGGTGTATATATATATATATATATATATAAACTGCTTGTGTGTTTATATATATAAACAAACACGCATATCATCACCATCCAGATCAAGACAGAAAACATTTCAAGCACCCTAGAAAGTTCCCACATGTCGGCTCCCAGTCAGTACCCCTCTCCAGAGTAGCTGCCATAATCGCTACCACTAATTTGTATTACCACAGATTAATCTTGCCTGTGTTTGAATTTCGTATGTATGGAATCATAGATGTACTATTATGTGTCTCATGACTTGACTCGATATTGTCTGTAAGACTAATCTTTGCTTTTGTATGCATCAGTAGTTCATTCTTTTTCATTTGCTCCTTAAAATTTCATTCTATCAACATATACCACAATATATTTACCAATTCTACTATTCTCTGTCCATCTCTGTCTCTCTGTCTCTTTCTCTCTCTCTCTCTACACACACGCACACACACACATATTCCACTGATTCTATTTCTCTGGAGAATCCTGACTTATACTCCCAAGTTAATACAATTCTTTTCAGACTGATTTCAAGGCTTTTGTTAGCAGATGGGTGTCCCCAGATCTAATCTTTCATCATGAAAGACATGAAGAAGCTTTATAGAACTGATTATATCACTAAGTGTCAGCTAATTAAATTTGGGATGTAAATTTTCTGACTTATGTCACTAAATTGACAGTATTCAAGTGATAGAACACATATTAGGGTTAGAAAAAGATGTGATAGGAGAGGGGTAGCTCATACGTCATGAGAAAGTCTTATTATCTCAGAATTCTGTAAAGTGACAGAAAAACTCTTTCCGTTAATTAACTCATCAGTGTGCCAGGTACCATGCAGTTCTCTTGAAAAATCATGCCTTTAATTCTTTCAAAAAAGGTGTAATGAAATGGCCAGTGCAGTGGCACAGCAGTTAAGTTCACACATTCTGCTTTGGCAGCCTGGGGTTCGCCGCTTCGGATCCCGGGTGTGGACCTATGCACCACTTTTCCAACCATGCTGTGGTAGGCATCCCACATATAAAGTAGAGGAAGATAGGCACAGATCTTAGCTCATGGTCAGTCTTCCTCAGTAAAAAGACGAGGATTGGTGGCAGATGTTAGCTCAGGGCTAATCTTCCTCAAAAAAAAAAAAAAATGTGTGGGGCCGGCCCCATGGCCAAGTGGTTAAGTTCACGTGCTCCACTTTGCTGACCCAGGGTTTCCACGGTTCAGATCCTGGGGGCAGACGTGGCACAGCTCATCAGGCCATGTTGAGACGACATCCCACATGCCACAACTAGAAGGACCCACAACCAAAATTTACAACTACGTACTGGGGGAATTAGGGGAGAAAAAGAAAAAAAAAATGTATGATGCAGATATGAATATCCCCATTTTATAGATATTATCTGCCAAAGGTCATGTGACTAATTGGTGGTAGAGTAATATGGAGTACACTCAAATTTACCTGTCCCCAAAGCACATGCTCCCAACTGTTACAAAATTGTTCAATTTGAATGATAGTTGAAACACACAGTTTACAATGTTGATACACTGTGAATCTACAGGAAAATCTAGAGATATTGAAAGAAATCTTGACCTAAATGTAGCACTGTAATCTCTAATAAAAAACATATAGTCCAGGTTTCCAAAGAAATTCAGACTATTAGGACTAATGAAAATCAGGCTGTGTGCCTAAAAAAATGAGGATACTCTGATTTTTTAATTTATTAATTTATCATTAATGAGATGTTTATGAAGAAATAATTTTATTAGGAGTTGTTTTTACAAGTCTAGTGATGTGATAATGGAATAAGAGAGGGTGGTAAAAGTTTTGGCAACTCAATAATCCTTTATTAAACTCTCAAATGATTGTACATCAATTACATACAGTTTAAACACCGAGGTTATACTGATCAATATACTCATTTTTTGTTCTTTAATCCGTTTAGATTAGACACATCTTAAATGATCCGTCTATCATACTGAAATTGCCACATGGCCAATTATTTGTCTATTTTGTATTATAAATGCAATCAATATGTCATTATAAATGTGAATTGCAGTTCTAGAAAGTATAAGTAAAACAACCTCAGAACCTGATAATTACAGAAATAGCAACTTGTCTTGCATTCCTGGTCTGAAACCAGGAAACCCGCTTTTCTCCAAGCATCTGCTATTTTTTGACTCGCTCAATATACAACTGAAATCAAAACTTTTTTTAAAAAGGAAAATCTATTTTTGAACTATCTGGGAGAATTTCTGCTCGTAATTCTTGTTTATTTATCATGCAATGAAAATGTCACCAATTGTAAGTATCAAAAAGGGTCAACCTCATGATCACACAGAAAGACAGATTGTATTTCTAAGTGGCTTTGCTTTGACTAACTTGTGAGTGTACTCTGTGCAAGATTCCATAAACAGGCAACAAAGGAGGCTTTGGGTTTGATCACAATTCCATGGCATACATAGACAGCTATCAAATAACGCAATGTCTGCTTGAAAACTTGTATTGAGTTGCTTTATATGCATGATTAATTTTATCACCAATTCCCTAGTTTGGTGCTTCTATTACACTTGACTAGAGATATAGCATCCTTCTGACATTGTTAGACACTTCCAAATTTAGTAGAAATTAACTGTAACTTTATTTATTTCAAATCATAGTTATAGCATGTTCTTATCCTTCATGATAAACATCTTCCTATTTATCAGCTTCTAAATTTTCATGTTTGTCTATAGCCAACTATTGCCTCTATCAAAGACCATTTTCAAATTCTAATTAAGAACAATTCAGGTACACTGACATCAACCTTTCATGAAGATTTCGGTCTTTCTGTCTATATAATACAAGATATAAATTCACCACTTTTGCTCATTATACTCATTTGGAATAATATCTAACAATTAGAGACAATTGTTTATTCTTCAAAGCAAATGATGAGGCCAGAAAAAAGTGAAAAAGTTCCTTAAGAAATGAAACAAAAAAACCAAAACAAAACAGTAACAAAGCCCATAACTTAATCCCTAGGAATAATTTATTTCAGAGTTCTATTTAAAATCAATTAGGCTATCTGTCTCCCTCAAGCTCATCCTTTTTCTTTCCTTCACTCTTTCTTGATACAGGAGTCATTTAGTCATCATTCCTCTTGTTTCCATATGGTCTCTTTTCACATCCCTCAGCCTCCTCATTCTTTCAAAAGAGGAGTAAGAAATTTAAATGGCAAAATGGGAAAAGCAACTAGGATTCTAGATGCAGCCCTTTTTGCTGTGGGAGCCAGCCTGTCCATGATTTGCCAAGTCTGGTCTGCTCTCTGCTCTGTAGTATGGGACTTGTCTTTGAGGGTAAGATCTGTGGTTGAACAGTTGGGTCAGTAAGCCTACACTCCTCAGATCTAAACCCATGTTCTCCACTAAGTATTAACACTAATAAAGATAATGTTGTATTTTGACCTCCACCTCCCTGATTCCTATGTGTATACCAAAATTGATTCTAAATGTAGATGGGGAAAGAGGTATTGTTTATTAACTCTCCCCCAAAGTCCCAAAATTCTTCTCTTCAATTTTCAATTTGTGCCTTTTCTTTGACTTTCTCTTCTGCTATTTCTACAAATATGAGTAAGTCTCTGCTAACTAACTACCAGTCCTATTATCTTCCTTCTTTTTTTCTTTCTTCTTGTCTTTTTCTTAGCATGAAACTTCTCAAGCTGTATTCTGTTTTTGTTTTCAATGGTTACCTCTCTCTTACTCCTCCAGCTTTATAGAAACCACTTTTGGAAAGGTCTCCAAAGTTCCCCAAATCCTGTATCTTTCTTAGTCATTACCTTTCTAGATAAAAGCAGTTCAAATTTGGCTATAGTCTTCCTGATGAAAAGGCAGTATGTCCAGTTATATAAGGGTCCATGGTTCTGAGCACCACATTCTAAAATCTATTTTCCATTCTTGGCTTTATACAGAGAGCCCTGATGATATAGTGAGCTATGTCTTCTCTTGAGCAAGTACACTAACTCCTTGTAGAGTCTTTCAAAAGGGAAAAAAAGCTGTCAGTAAAGGAGATTCTTCAGGTATAGTTATGTCCCCAGTTATGTCCCCAGTTTAAGTACCAACTTAGAATACTGAAAGAACTGGATGGAAGAAATGACACACAAGTAAGCATTCAATAGGTATCCCTCTGTTAGCTAGGTTTTTGAGATTTGTCCTCTATGAAATAACCAGGATTACAGCATTCTACGGCCCTGAATGAAGATAATTGAGTATGCTTTAGAAATTAATAAAATTCATATTTCTATTCCTTACCTATCTATTGGGTTACTTTGTGAAAGTCTAGGAGTTTCTCATTTATCCGCTTAGAACATTACACTCAAAAAATTAAACATTGCACTTTAAAAGAGAATTTTCAACTGTGTCTCTCTGTGCCTTAAAACAATTTCTCTTGACTTCATCGTTTTTTGAGCTGGGAGATTTAATATTTCAGTCACTGTTGATCCTCATTCATACTTCTTTTATGCAGTGCTATAGAAATGTGTTTGTTTGACAGCTACAAATGTGATGGTTTGAAAAGACAGAGACTGAATTTACAGTTGAGAGAAGACTGTCAAAGATGGCTGTGAAAGATATTGAGGGTATTGGTCAGTGTGAGAATGATGGAGAATATCAAATGATTGCTAGCAGGAATAGGTTGAGATCCATTGAAAAGAGGCTAATAGGAGACAGTCTGGACCAGCTGCTGTAGCTGTAGAGTAAAGAAACATTTCTTTTTGTGGTAATTTTCCTAAGACTTATATTTCTGAATCTCTTTATATGATATGTAGGTAAATATGAAGTTGTAGATAT
Organism: Equus quagga; assembly: GCF_021613505.1. Taxonomy (NCBI): domain Eukaryota; kingdom Metazoa; phylum Chordata; class Mammalia; order Perissodactyla; family Equidae; genus Equus; species Equus quagga. The sequence continues at coordinate 14,133,737 of NW_025802777.1, forward strand.
AGATAAAAGAGCCAGAGAAGTTTATACACCAACCGTGATTCTAGAGAAGCAAAGAGTGCCGGGGGCTCATGTGTGGTACAGCCCACCCATTCCATGGTGTCTTAGAACCAAAGCTATACTGGGACAAGTCACATGAATTTGTCTGAATGTCCTTCTATATCTCTCTGGAAATCTGTAGTAAAGATGATGAGACAGTTAAAGATTCTTCACTATACCACTATGTCTTGCTACCAGAATCAATGACTAAAACCAAAATAAAAATATATGTTCTTCAGAATTACTTATTAGAAATTAAAAAGTAGACTCCTACAATAGTTTTCTTAATTTTAAGTTCAGCATCATGGATATTATGCATCTTCTGTTCGCCTCCATAGAACTACAGCAATACCACTTTCACACATCTCACAGAAACTCACTAGTAATCCATTTCCAATTGCCACAAAAAAAGAAGTCTCCATTGGAAATAGACCTAAATATTCTGGTAACTTCTTGTTAAAAAAAAAAATCAAACAAAACATAAAAACCCACCACGACCAACAACAAACCTAGATATACTTAGTATTTCAAAGCTGCCAGCACAAACAATTTTTTGAGATTATCTGAATTATCAAACTGATATTGGTCTTTCAAAGTAATGTATCAGCTTTGTGGCTTTTTTTTTTTCTGTAGAAAAGCAATAATATTGGGCATCATATTTTCTAAAGTAAAACATGACTCTCTATGTTAAAGTTTTTAACAAAATTGGATTTTGTATTCCTAGCCTTGCTTCAGTGTTTATTCTGATTTTAAAATAAATGTACTACATAGAAGATAATGGAGTCAAAGAGAAAGTTCCATGGATAAATGCAAAATAAACATATCCATCAGATTTTGATATTACTGTGGTGGAGGGTTTTTAAAAAAGCAAAGTTTAAAATTCATATTTAAGTTTATTTCAACTGGGAAAAGAGCGACTGACTGCATCCTTCTGGATTACTTACTGCCATAAAGTTTCAAGGAAAACAAATAAAAATTAGTTCAATTCCAGTTCAGTTTCTTTTAGTCAACTTTACTAATGTGTTTCAAAAAAGGAAAGTAAACTATTGACCAATTCTAAGGAAATTAATGAGTCTGTTGACAACAATTGATTTCAAAACAATTCCAAATCACTCACCAGCCAAATGGCAGGAACTAATTCAAATACCTTGATATTTGAGGATTTGGGAAAAGGTTTGGAAAATTTGATTGAACTTTTCTGTTTCCTCTACCCTTTTCTTATCCTTTAAAGCACTGAACATTTTTTTAAGACGTGCCAAATTCTTGGGGAAAAATTTATTTTTTATTACACATGCACATGATTTTTTATCCATTTGAACCCTCTAAGGATTGCTATATTTATAAATAAGAAATAAAACCATTGTTGCAACTACCACACACTTTTTTTTCCTGGCTAGAATTAAGAGCAATTCATCCATGTTTCCCTTATGTAACTGTCATTTTATTAAACTGATGACGCAGAAAGTTCTCTCTTTATGTCTCTTTATGTGGAGAGGTTTAATTCTGCTTGATAAGAGTTTCTTTGTAAAGCAATGAATTGAAGTGATGAATGCTTTCATACAAATCACAATCTTTAAAAAAATCTCTGCTGTTCAATCATAAAACAAAAATCTAGATAAGCAATAATTTATCTTATTAAAATTGTAAGATTCAACTTTACAGTACTCTAGTGATCTTACAATATATTTTTCTGAATATGGATATAAAATTAAATAAATTCTCTAGAGACTTATGATTATATGTTGAAGAGTTTAATGTCTTTCTGTCCCAAAGTGCTCTTCCAGGACAAAGTGAAAAAATGAATTTGTATTTATCGGGCTTTTGAAGAATGTGAAAAATTATTGTCATTGGCTGCATGGTCCATCAGCTTCCCATAAGTTAATAAAATTGCACCTGTAGAAGTCAATATATGAAAGTAAGATCATTTGGTATACTTAAGAGCATGGGGTCAAGAGTCAGAATCTTGGGGCTAATCCCATCTTCATGATCACTTACCAGTTATGTGATTCCAGGCAAGTTATTTAATCTCCCTGTCCTTCTTTTTCTTTGTCCTTCTGTAAAATGGTCTACCGCCTAGGGTTTGATGATTAAATGAGATAATACATACGCCTAGGATATGGCAAGCACCAACTCTACGATAACCATTATTATTACAGCAAAAGCTAACTGAAGTGAACCTTTCTCATTAAGTGATAAATTAAATTTTCAGCTGTGATAACATATTTATAATATATTCATTTGGATAGTGATTTCCTTATTTTGTTGTTTAACTGTCATAATAACTCCAAGTCATAATAAACATCACCATAATAAACACCATCCATGTAACATCTTAGTACATCAAACAATGACTTTATGTCAAGAATACTAAAATTAGTAATCACAGATATTCACTGATCATTACATATAAAATATCATGTTTTACATTTGTATGGCGATGGATGGCAACTAGAGCTTTTGGTGGTGAACTTGATGTAGTCCTTACAGCAGGTGAAATACCACAATGTACACCTGAAATTTATATAACGCTATAAGTCTAGGTTACGCAATAAAAATTCATTAAAAAAAGAAATCTTTATATAAAATATATATATCATGTTTTAAAAAGTTACTTTAATAGCTGATATAGACAAAACTAGAAATTAAAAATAGGTAAATATTCTAATGTTTTTTTGTTGGTTACTTGTTACGCAATTTACAGAAAGCAACAATATAAAACCACAAACGCATAGAGACAGCTAAACTCATAGGGCAACCAGGTACTTGGACACTTGGTACCCATTCAGATTGTCTGCATCTTTACTTAGGCTTGGGTTAAAGACAACAGGTTCGCCTGTATAATTTTGGGCATCCTAAAGGGAGTAAGGAAGAGATTTTGGAATGCACTGAGGCTGTCTTCCTTTATACCCTGAAACCACTCAGATGTGGACGGTTTTCCACTCTACTTATGCTTAAGAATTGCTCTACAAGAAAGATACCATTTCTGCTTATATAACTGAATCGTTCTCCTGAGTTTACAGCTTCAATCTCTCCATCAGTCATTGTGACAGCACTTCATAGCAGTACAGTAGGAGATATTGAAGACAAAGCCAATTGGTCCCCCTACCAGTCAGATAAGATTACTGCTCTGCACATCAATGCTTAAACTAAAAGACAGTGTGTATAATCTTTACCACAATGTAAAGATGGGCTATTTGTTCTTCTTCATTATCTGGGGTAAAGCCCAGAAGAGAACACATAGTGCCAGCCATATTATGTCAGCTTTCTTCCACTGAAAAGTAAAATCGGAAGACAGAAATTAAAATGAACAATTCACGGATTCAGAACCTCACTTCACTCTGCAATTAGCCATCAGAGACCTATCACATTTCTATTTTAGTGCTTTGAATATAAGATCTATCTAAGAATATGAGGGGAAAGGACATTTACAATGCCTACAAATTTGTTTTCATCTTTGGCCAAGTTCAATAACAGATTAGAGATACTGGATGCAATAGGAAGGTGTGTTTTCTTCAATCGAACTTATAGAGAGGGAGCAATAGAATGCTAACAGGATCTTGTTTGAAACCTACCTGTCTGATTATATGAGAGTCTCAGAAAGGAGACTATAAAGCTAGTGGAGAACAGAAATGGAGACCATAATGTCATCTGAGTTAATCTTTTTTTTTTTTTAAAGATTGGCACCTGAGATAACAACTGAGGCCAATCTTTTTTTTTTTTTTCCTGCTTTATCTCCCCAAATCCCCCCTGGTACATAGTTGTATATCTTAGTTGCAGGTCCTTCTAGTTGTGGCGTATGGGACGCCACCTCAACATGGCCTCATGAGCGCTGCCATGTCCGCACCCAGGATCTGAACCAGTGAAACCCTGGGCTGCCACAGCGGAGTGCGCGAACTTAACCACTCAGCCATGGGGCCAGCCCCCATCTGAGTTAATCTTATTACCCATCTATCCAGGAGTCTATCCTAACTGTGACACCAAGAGAGGGGTTATAAGAAAGCGTGGTGGTCTTTTAGAGCTCAAATAATCTTTTTTATCTTTAAAGTTCTGATGATATACTTTTTTTTTTTTTACTGAGGAAGATTGGCCCTGAACTAACATCTGTTGTCAATCTTCCTCTTTTTCCTTGAAGAAGATTGTCCCTGAGCTAACCTCTGTGCCAGTCCTCCTCTATTTTGTATGTAGGATGCCACCACAGTATGACTTGATGAGCGGTGTGTAGGTCCACACCCAGGATCCAAACCTGCAAACCTCGGACCTTCAAAGAAGAGGGCATAAACTTATCCAGTATGCCAGTGGGCCAGCTCCCTGATGATGTATTTTTAATCTCAAGTCAGGATACTTAGTTGACTATACACTGTAAATCTATCTGGCTTTTAAAAGTAATAATATTATAAAATCAATATACAGAAATCTATTGCATTTCTATACACTATTAATGAGGCATCAGGAAGAGATATTAAGAAAACAATCACACTTATAATTGCATCAAAAGGAATAAAATACCTTGGAATAAATTTAACCAAGGAAGTGAAAGACTTGTACACTGAAAACTATAAGACATTGATGAAAGAAATTTAAAAAGACACAAATAAATAGAAAAGATTTATTTCATGGAGTGCAAGAATTAATGTTGTTAAAATGTCCACAGTACTCAGTCATCTATTGATTCAATGCAATCCCTATCAAAATTCCAATGGGATTTTTCACAGAAATAGAACAAACAATTCTAAAATTTGTATGGAACCACAAAGGACCCTAAATAGACAAAGCAATCTTGAGAAAGAACAAAGCTGGAGGTACTATGCTGCCTGATTTCAAACTATGTTACAGGGTTGCAGTACTTGGGACGGTATGGTACTGGTAGAAAAACAGACGCGTAGATCAGTGGAACAGAGTGGAGAGCACAGAATCGAGCCCACACATGTATGATCAATTGATTTACAACAGAAGAGCCAAGAATCTACAATGGCGAAGGGATGATCTCTTCAACAAATGGTGTTAGGCTAAGGTCTGGACAGCTGCACGCAAAGTGGAACTGTACCACTAACGGGTGAAAGAATTGACTCAAAATCGATTAAAGACTTGAACATAAGACCTAAAGCCATGAAACTCCTGAAGGAAAACATAGGTGATAAGCTCCTTGGCATCAGTCTTGGCGATGACTTTTTGGATTTAACACTGGGATCAAGGGCAATAAGAACACAGATAGACAAGTGGGACTACATCAAACTAAACAGCTTCTGCACAGCAAAGGAAACCATCGGCAGAGTGAAGAGGCAACCTACTGAGTGAGAGAGAGTGTTTGCAGGTCATATATCTGTTGAGGGATTAATATCAGAAATATATAAAGAACTCATACAACTCAATAGGAGAAAAGCAAATAATCCAATAGAGAATGGCAGGAAATCTGGGTGGACATTTTTCTAAAGAAGAAACACAAATGGCCAGTCGGTACGTGGGGGGATGCTCAACATCGCTAGTCATCCAGGAAATGCAAGTCAAGGCCACAATGAGATATCATCTCACACCTGGTAGAATGCTATTATCAAAAAGACAAGATATAAGAGGTGTTGGTGGAGATGTGGGGAAAAGGGAGCACTTCTGGACTGCTGTTGGGAATGTGGATCGCTGTGGCTACTATGGAGGACAGTCTGGAGTTTCCTCAAAAAATTAAAAATAGAACTACCATATGATCCAGCAGTTCTACTTCTGAGTATTATCTGAAGAAAACAAAAACACTAACTCGAAAAGATGTCTGCACTCCCATGTTCATTGCAGCATTATTTACAATAGCCACGATATGGAAACAACCTACGTGTCCTTTGATGGAAGAATGGATAAAGAAGATATATATATATATATATCATGCAATATTATTTAGCCATAAAAAAATGAAATCCTTCCATTTGCGACAACATGGATGAAACTTGAGGGCATTATGCTAAATAAAATAAGTCAGATAGAGAAAGACAAGTACTGTATGATATCACTTATAGGTGGAATCTAAAACAGAAACACATCAAGCTCACAGACGGAACAGATTGGTGGCTGCCAGAGGTGGGAGTGGGGCGTGGGCAAAATGGGTAATGGGAGACAAAAGGTACAAACTTCTATATATAAAATAATTGTCATGGGGATGTAATTTACAGCATGGTGACTATAGTTAATAATACTGTATTGTGTATTTGAAAGTTGCTAAGAGTAAATCTTAAAAGTTCTCATCAGAAGGAAAACAAAATTCTGTAACTGCATATGGTGACTGATGTTACCTAGATTTATTCTGGTGATCATTTTGCAATAAATAGAAATATTGAGTCATTATGTTGTATACCTGAAACTAATAAAATGTTGTATGTCCTCAATAAAATTATATCTTTATAAGTTATACCTCAATAAATTAAAAGAATAAAAACAAAATAAAAAATAGAATGGTAAAAAAAGTTACTTTAATATTGGTTAGTTATTTGGGTATATCCTTTTACAAAAGGCATTAACAATGCAGAGAAAATATATTTTCAAAATGTCTTTTTAAAGATATTGGATAACAGATAAGTCAGTGAGGAATTACTGGGCCAAAATTGTAGGGAAAGCAGGAATTCAGATATGTGAGTAAGACACACGAGAATAAATCCACTTTTGCCCCAAGGACATGGGCCATCTAAGTGGATCTGGGCTACACATTTGGTGGCCTTGAACAGAGAAGGGAAAAAAGACAAGGTCCTAGGCCACCAAGGTAGGAAATATATTAAAGACCCTCCCATCACTAAGCTGGGTCACCAAAAGTTTACACATTCAGAGTCAGGGTGGCCTGAAGTAAGCCCCTGCCAAACCTCTGCTCTGTGTGGACTTCAGGAAAGTTGCTCTTGGTTCTGAGTTGAGCTTGGAGATAAACAAAGTGGCAAACAGCACCTGTGGATTGCATCCCAGCCTGGGATTCAGTGTTTCCAGTATCCTCAAATTATGAACTTGAATTGAGGAATTCTGAGATTTATAGTGTCCCCAGACACAAGGCCAAATCCTTTTGAGGAGAGCAACTTCATCTAATCCTTAAGGAGTCCCACAGAATTTTTTTATCCTTCTGAAATAACCAAGTACACCACACAATAAAGTGTCGTGAGCAAGAAATGGCAGGAAAAAAAGAAAAGAAACACCAGAAACGGACCTATGTCAGTTTCCAAATAGTGACTACAGATAATACAAATAGCTATTTGTACTCTTTTAAAGAAATAAAAGACTAGCTTTAAAATCTGAAAGAATTGAGAAATATAAAATGTAGCATAGCAGATGTGAAAAAAATCAAATCGAATTGCTGAAAATGAAAAATCAAATAACCAATAGTAAAATCTCTGTGGTTGGGTTGAACACCAGAACAGCATAATTGAAAAGATAATTAGTAATCTAGGATCTAAGTCAGAAGAAATTATCCAAATTGTACACATGGAGCCAAAAAAGATAGAAAATATGGAAAGGAGGTTAAGAGATATGGTGTTTTGATAAGTGCCAACATATGTTTAATTGCAGTTCAAGAAGGGAGAAAACGGGATAGGTGCAAAATTTGTAGTCATTAAAGTTGAGAATTTTCCAGAAGTGATGAAATATATCCATCCACAGATTCAAAATCCCAGTGGACTCCCAGCAGGATAAATAGTAAGAAATCCACACTGAGACGCATCATAGCAGCACAGCAGGACATCAAATGCCAGAAGGAAGATTTTCAAAATAGTCAGAGATGATGGGGCCGGCCTGGTGGCGTAGCAGTTAAGTGCGCATATTCTGCTTTTGGTGGCCCAGGGTTTGCAGGTTCGTATCCCGGTTGCGGACATGGCACCACTCGGCAAGCCATGTTGTGGTAGGTGTTCCACATATAAGGTAGAGGAAGATGGGCACGGATGTTAGCTCAGGGCCAGGTTTCCTCAGCAAAAAGAGGAGGATTGGCAGTAGTTAGCTCAGGGCTAATCTTCCTCAAAAGAAAAACATAAGTAAAATTAAAAAAAAAGATTTTAAAAGAAAAAAGATGAAAGAGTAGGTTTCTTTCCAATGACAGACTATTAGACTGTTGGCTTATTTCTCAACAGCCATAGTGTGACTCAAAGAAACTTCCATTCTAGAATTCCATGCTTTGCAAAATAAATTTCAAGAATAAGGACTAAATATAAAAACAAGCATACAAAGAAAGAGAGAGAAACCAACAAGAGCTGAAAGAACTTGTTAAGAGTAGACCTTTACTCCAGGTAGAATAGACTTGCTTCAGGTAGGACAGTGAGCTCAGATGGAAAGTTTGAGAAGCAAGAAAAATGAAGTGCAAAGAAAGCGGTAAATGCAGGTCAATCTGAATCAGAGTTCCCCAACACCAGCACTATTGACAATTTGAGCTGGTCATCCTTTGTTGTGAGGAACCCTCCTGTGCGTTACAAGGTGTTTGGGAGTAGCCTTGGCCTCTACTCACTAGATGCCTGCAACACTCTGACCTCCTGCAACTGATGGTTATGACAACCAATAATGTCCCTAGACATTGCTGAATGTTCTCTGGGGGGCAAAATTGCCTCTGTTGAGAACAGTGGATCTAAATGAATACCCATTTGTAACACAACATTAAATAATGTCTTGTGGTTCAAAAAGATTGAGTTAAAACAGTACTACAGAAATCAGGAATGGAAAAGGGATCTGATAGAAGAGGAAAAAATAGAAATAACAAGAATAACCCAAAGGAAAGGAAGGAGGGAGAGAAAAGTCAACATAGAACAGGAGGGAAACAGAAGTAGGCTCGTGGTAAGTCAGTGATTACTTTAAAAGTAAACGAAATAACTGGTCCCATCAAAGGCAATGCTTTACAGACTAGATAAGAGCCCATGATTCTAAGGACGTGCTGATAATCAGAAACACATCTAGAACCAAAGGACATAGACAACGTGAAAGCAAAGAAAGAAAAGATGCATCTTGAATAAAGGAACCAAAGAAACCTAGTAGAACTAGTGTTATCAGACAAAATAGTTTTTAACCATCATGGATAAGTCAACATTTCTATCTTGATTGTTTCACGTCTGTGACGCAGTGGAAAGAGTCAGCCTTTTGTTGTCCTTTCTCGGTGTGTTTGTAAAGTTTGCCTTGCACACACAAATCCAGAAAAGAAGCTGTGAGAGAATAACAGGATTTTACTGTGGCCAGGAGCAAACCTGATAACAGCGAGGAGCAAAACACTTCCAGCACGTTCCACACTAAAACGGGCTGGCTTTCATCTTAGTGACAGAAATAAAAACATTTTAGACAATATGTATTGAAACTCTTTTAACCAGAAAGCAGGCCCCCTGGTTTGTATTGGAAGCGTTCTTAATTAAAAAGATCATTTACAAAACCGTGTCAACTTGCTTTTGGTGACTACAACTGTGGCCTGTCGTTCTAGCTCTCTCTCTTACTTAGCTTTGCATTTCTCTCTCTTTTTCACATACACAATAATAAACAAGATCTGGCCTAGGGAGAGATTTTATACTCCCTAAAAAGAAATCTGAACCTGTTTAAAAATTTTTTTAACATAACCCTGCAGAATCATCTGCTTAATTTTATTTATTTTGGCAAAGATGCTGTCACAGATGTTCGTTATTACAAAATGAAAACACACTCATAGTGTAGTCGATGCCTTAAAGTGGAGTGGAGGAGCGGCTCATGAAGCCATGAATCTCACTAAATTTTATAAGCGAGTTTACATGCGACCTGGTCATGGTTGGTAAGTGTATATTAGCAACTTGTAAGAGTCTGGTTTCCTTTTAAAACACTGAGGTAAATTCCCTTAACCCTCTGAAAAGCTGTTGAGATAATTGGGCAATCGTGTTAATGCAACAGGACGGAACTGCACGTAGGTAAAAACGCCTTCAAAGGCAGGTTTTGGAGGATCCAGGGAAGATAAAATGCCCAGGCTGCTCTTTTATCACTTTCTCATGGGGCTGTACCTTCGCTTCAACCTGGGGAATTTGGACCTTGAGGTTACAGTCTCTCTTCACACGGGAATTCTGCATGACCTTGTCAACTCTGAGAGCAGTACGATAAACAGCCCAGAGCTCTCAGGAATGGCCATGGTTTTAAAATTCTATAAATAGACTCTATGGTTAATTAGTAAGCTCTCAAGGCTGTCTAGTAAGTGAACAATGAACTAATTCCAAAAAGCTAATTCCTATGCAGTTTGAAAGCCTCTAAAGTTTGGGTCAACTTCCTAGCTCATGTTGGTTATTGACAGAGTTTCTTGGTTCTCATCCTGTATTACTAAAAGTGCACATTTCTTTTTTATATCTTCATATTATTTGCATTGCCTATAAAAGCTCTCTCTCTCTCTCTCTTTTTCTCTTTCTCTCTCTCTATATAGGCAGCATCCCAATTTAACAAATACATCAAAATTACTTCCTTACATATAAATATAATTTTAATGAGGACCTACTCTTAAGTGGGGGAGGGCATTTTCTGTAGACACATTATTTAAAAAATTTGTTTGGGTTTGTTAAAATGCACAGTTTCAGTTATATATTATATTCTAGTTTCTTTATTCTGATTTTACTAACAAGTATCCTCTTTGTTGCAAACATTAGCTCTTTCGTCCCCACAGGAGGTTGTCTCTAGTGTTACAAACTGTTTGGACCTTCATCTTCAAAACTTACCTCCCCAAACCTCAATTTATCATTTGGCAAAAGCCTTTTAAATTTTAAGAACAGCTTATATCAGATTCAGATACAACAAACCAAAAATGATAACATTAAAACAACAATGTCTTTGTTTAAGAGAATTGCTCCTATAAAGCAGGGCTGGGAAAAACATATGTTAAACAGAACTTCCCATTTAATAAAATTCATGGTAACTGGATCAGCCAACCGCTGTTACCGTGGGCTACCTGCCAGGACATATTACACTTGTTACATGGAACCAGCCATTACAATGGTTTTCATTTAGAGGAATTCTGCTTCTGGGGCCAAAAACATGTTTAAGCTCAAGAAAATATTCACTCTGTCCCCAGTATGAATAGGTTCTGCAGACAGTTACCACACTCATTTTATCATGTCGGTTGTCATTTCCTATATTTATCCTGGGTCTACAATTGTGTTGTCCTCTCTCATAAAAGATGATGGACTTTTTAGGTATTTGCTTTGAGTTTGTTTCCAGAAATGGTGGTTACTATCAAATTAGTTCTCCTGTTATCACACTACATGAAAGGCATGCTCTGTCTTACATAAAAGAAGCGCTTTAATTGTGCCATGTGCTTAAAGCCCTGATCCCTTGCCGGTATTTGTCTCACCCTGACATGTGTGTATTTTGTTGACTAATATTCCCAGAGGATGAAAGTACTCATGTACATATCAGTTCTGGAATGAAGCGAGTCATCGGGAATATGAATAACAATATTTTAGGATGTTTGGCAGAAGGCCTTTGTTTTAGTGATCAATTTTTATAGAAAATATGGGTGAGACTCAGAATAAGTGACTTGCTAGTATCTTAAATCCCTGTATTTAAGCAACAAATACAACAAGATACACGTGGAAAGAAGCTAACAGGCTGAGGTTTGTATTTGCATTACATTATTTCTTGATATTCAGATTAATTCAGCACATGTACATAGAACCTTTCTTTTGTTATAGGTCCTATACTTGGTGATGGAAATGAAAGTACTCAGCCTCCAGGGGTGGAGGGTCTGGTGGGGAAGTTAGCCAGCTCCGTTGGGCTTATAAACATACATGGCTGCTAGAACTAAAACTTCACAAAAGCAGGAATTCTGTCTGTTTTGTTCACTGATAAATCTGAGCATCTACAAATGGGCCTAGTACATAGTAGGCACTTTTGAAATAATTGTTGAGTAAAAAACGCATATATACATCCTCTATGCTAATACTGTAAACCATGAGATTTATTGTACCGCACATATCGTTGAGTTTATTTCCGGGAGCAATAAGGATGAGCAATGAGGAAGGAATGCCCAGTCATCAGTTTAGCTCCACTGAAGGTAGGGTTTGGAATTTATTTAACTTGCCTGGAGTTCTCAGACATTTTAATATGTGTTTTGGTTAACACTTCTAAAAAAGTCTACACTCCAGGCATAATACACCTTAACACATGAATGAAATGATTACCTCCTTTTTGCGATTTCAAATCAAAGCTATGCTCCTATTTTTTCACAGTTTAAGACCAAATGTAGACTTGAAAATTCGTCATGCAACACCACCAGCAGCACATCTGCCTAGCGTGCTGAAGGGAGGAGGCACTGGAGACACAAAACACACCCTGGAACATGTCAGGGTGTCCACAGCACAATACTTGCTAAACGAAAACATTCCAGAAAACGATCTTGCTGTGCCACATTCATAATAAGAATGGAACAAGCATGGGAGGCAAAGAGAAGAACTTAAAGCTTCTTTTCCTACTATCTTCTCTTCTGGGAAAATGCAAAGCACAGCTCATGGTGGGCAAAGTGCAAATCATAATAATGAGTTACCATATGGTACAAGTATGCATAAAGAGTGTAGAGTATTGTTTCAAGCATTTGCCTTCTACTCACAGAGTAGAGGCAATGGATTTAGAACAGTATGTGCTAGGGAAGATCAAAAACAAACTTCAAAATAGAAAAGTATCCCCCCCCCCCCCCCGCAAACAAACACACTACTATAACAATAGAGGTTTATGTTACATTAAAAAGTTCTGGGATACATCAGAAATGCTTGCAGATTGGGAGGTAAAAATGATGCTATTAATCGCTATTATGTGGCATAAGACTCCACTGATAGCATGTGAATAATCGTTTTCTGGCTGGACACTTTCAAAAGTATCTCATGCAGTGGCCAGAAAAACTGCTGATCAGTGAATTGTCTCAGCTGCACTCAAGAACGTTCTAAGTTTTGAAAAATATCACTACGTTCTGAGCATATTTAACTAACCCTATAACAAGTTTATTTAATAGAGCTCTACCCTCTTCTCTCTTCTTTCTCAGACATGGTGTTTCCACACTTTTCTCCCTGTTTCTCAGCTCTATCATGAGATCATTGAAAATATGGTTTATGTCACCATGAGAAATTTAAGATGTCATCTGTTTGTCGTTTTTAATACACACCAAGATGACTGACGGCAAAAGATAGACAACATTGTGGAAAACCTGTTCTTTTTTCTTAAAAAATTAGCTTTACATTGGGGCCAGCCCAGTGGCACAGTGGTTAAGTTCACATGTTCTGCTTTGGAGGCCCCAGGTTCCCCGGTTCAGATCCCAGGTGCGGACATGGCATCGCTTGGCAAACCATGCTGTGATAGGCGTCCCACATAAAAAGTGGAGGAAGATGGACACGGATATTAGCTCAGGGCCAGTCATCCTCAGCCAAGAGAGGAAGATTGGCGGCAGATATTAGCTCAAGGCTAATCTTCCTCAAAAAAAAAAAATTAGCTTTATATTAATATTGTAGAATATTAGTGTATTTAAAACATGATTACCATGAGTGAGAAGAGGGTAACCAGTCATAATACTTCACCGACTAGACTTGCTTCCTCTGAATACAAAGCCAGTAAAAGTTTCATGGTTCTATCAGTTTCCTTAAAGTTTATGGACATGGCCTGAAAATGGACCTGAATGGGGTTACCAGATTGAGCAAACAAAAATACAAGATGCCCAGTTAAATTTGAATTTCAGATTCACAAAGAATATCTTTAGTATATCCAAAGTATTGCATAAAACACACTTATCCTAAAAAAATTACCCATCGTTTATAGGAAATCCAAATTTAACTAGGTGCCCTGTGTTTTATCTGACAACCCTGGAACTAAAAACACACAAAGAAAGAGCTGTTCTCATTAATATTAGTCAGATTATTTCTTTGCAAGAGAAAGAAAATACCACACACGAGAAGATTCATAGTATGGTTAGGTCAGTGCCATGGCAGATTAATTGAGACAAAGCTGAGTTTTCTATGGAGACACTTAGCCAAGTATGGACAGTTTGCTACAGTGAAAATTTGCGTGCAACATACCCCAACAAGTGTATATTGTTTGTAAAAATTCATTTCATTCAACAGATATTTATTGTCTACCCTTTGCCAAGCGCTGTACAAACTGCTCGTGGTGTTTCTTATGAAACAAACAAAAAATAAATATAGGACTGAGATGCACGCATGTTCCCCATAAACTGACAACGTGATGGTGTTTAGGACGTATCAGTTCATAAATAAACACATTGCCCTCTTTACTCTTTCTTCATTACTGAATTTCATTTGCACACTCTATGATTTAGCTTCCCGTCTGCAGTGAAAATGGACGATGTGACCAAGCTTCTGTATCTCACAAGAGTTCTTTTTATTCTCTGCATTTCTAGAAATTTTATAGATTGTACCACATTATTTTCTTCTTAATTCTAACCTATCCTAGACAATTTTGATCTGATTATTGCACCTATACAAGCTTGCCTCACAAATAAAATGCAATTTGCTTAATTACTTTGCTTTCCTTTAATAACTTGTGGTATGTGCTTTACTGAATGAAGAATAAACCCTGAGAAAGATTTTAATTTGCTTGAAAATGTACTCAGAAACTTTCAAGATAATTGATGTTGGTTAATATTTACTTCAGATTATTCCTATAAGAAGAACAAAAAGAAATCATAGATGATCAAGAGAGATTTTCCTCATGTTATTGACCTTTAAATTTGGATTCAGGTAGAACCACATGCATTCCTTATAAGTCACCCTTTTAGAGCAACCCAGAACCCAGTAAGTGGATGAAAAATTGCATTGCATCTATTAAATGAGTTAATATATTATGATTCATATTGATTGTTTCCAATTTTAAAGACTTAGCAATGAGTTAAATACCCAAAGGAAACAGGTTTTACCAACATGAAGAGTTATCTAATAACCCCAGCAATAATGTACTGTAACTGAAATAAACGGTGTCGAAATTCTTTTGTGCAGATCCCTCATAACATGTTATGTTCGAGGACTTTCCTATAAAATTGGCAAATACACGTGTATTTTTTTCATTTGGCCCTTATCACCAAACCTTCACTTATTTATTTTGTCATGCTGCTAATAAAATACTTAATTTTCTTTAGAAAGGAGCTCATTTTTTATGATTTCTCAAAGGCAAATTTCATTCTATTCATTGTCATTTTGCCCAAATAAATCTTTAATGATTGGATCATCAATAAACTAAGTGACTTTACATTTCATAAATCATTAATTAATTTAAATTAATTTTTGTGAGAGAGGCCAAAAAGCCGCATATGTTAAGACTGAGTGAAACTTTGAGGAAACATTTTTGGGGAAGCTTTTGACCCCAAACACACACCACAAGGAGACAAATCCTTTGCTGTGGTTTTAAGTGGTGTGGCGCCTAAACAACATGATAAATGTGCTGACATTTACAGAGGCCCCAATTAGAGCCAAGATATCTTAATGCACTCTTTGGCATCTTGGAGCACACAGACTCTATAAGAAGGACTTAGATTTATGGTGTGAAAACAGCCTGCCATGTGGGCCACAGCTCTTTCTTATTCAGCACTTTCCTCCAGCATTGGTACAGACGTGCTCTTCTGTTTTGATCATTCCTTTCTTAACTATTTGTAAATGACATATTTTTCCCCCAAAGTTTTCCATCTATTTTTTTCTCATTCTAATCTGACATCCATTTGAATAGAACAGAAAAGGTATTTATGTCCATTTCACTACTCATAATTGGAGTTGTCATATGTAATTAACCTACCTATGATATTTCCCCCATAACACTGAGTATGAGTACTCACTCAAGTTTATTTTCAAGAGAGTACGGGTCAGGGATGTGAGGAAAACAGGTTGTTAATTTGTTCTTATGTTCTGTATAACATTTATTGTGTAGTAATTTTCACTAAGGAAAATACTGCTTAGAGAAGAATAAAAATTGTATTGCAAAATTAATAGCTTTTGAGGACCACCACCAAGATAAGTGATAACCATTTCAGTTAACCAGCTCTCTCAAGCACAACATGACTGTAAACCTAGAGATTATTTCTGAATTGTCTGCCTAGAATTTGTTGTGGCATGGGGCCGGCCCCGTGGACAAGTGGTTAAATTGGCACCTTCCACTTCGGCGGTCCAGGGTTTCACCGGATCTGATCCTGGGCACGGATATGGCATCACTCATCAGGCCATGCTGAGGTGGTGTCCCACAGAGCACAACCAGAGGGACCTACAACTAGAATATACAACTATATACTGGGCTGATTTGGGATGAAAAGCAGAAAAAAAAAAAAAGATTGGCATCAGTTGTTAGCTCAGGTGCCAATCTTTAAAACAACAACAAAAAAGAAAATTTGTTGTGGCAAGCAGTCATAGTACAAGCCAACCTCTTCTGACTATTTTCAGTGTTAAAAATGTCATTAATGGAGGAAAGCCAATTATTTTCATGATGTACATATCTAAATGTTTTTGGAAATCTTGACTGTTTTAAAGTGATTAAAATCATATTGAATTCAAGGTAATTTTCCTTAAACTATCTGTAGTTTGTTGAACTCCCATGATTGGATATCTCTTTTAAATTCAGATTACTTAGATTTAATGCATCAACATGCCAGTTTGGAAAAGCTCTTTGAATGTGCATTCAGAAGGGCTCCTTGCATGCTATTTGATGATTTCTCAAAGTTATATTTATAATGACAATTGCATTAGAAATTATTTTGCCATATTTACTAAGTGGTAAAACTCATGACATCTTTGGAAGTGAGTAAGATATGAAATCAAATTTCTGAAAGTCACAGACGTAATTATATGGCATAAATAAGTCAGTCTTATAATTGGTAATCTTAAATTTTGTTCTTTTGATTGAGTTGCAATTTCATCACATCATGATGGATAATTCTCTATCCATATTGGCTGTAATTCATTACTTCTTTACATGTCATCTGGTATTAATATTTATTTTCGTGACATAATCCAAAATTAGTGCTTTAAAATGAGTACCCTGCCTACAATAATAGGCTTCAGGGAACTGATTACACACATTTTAAAATATTTTTGTAGATAAAATAGAGTATCAAGTATTTTAATATAATATTAGTCATTTCAGGTCACATGTTTAACATATATTTAAAATACGTTTTCTTCCTTATAATAGATATTCATGTTTGTAGAAGACATTGTTTGACATTTTTTAAAAGTGGAATAAAAATGTAGGAGTATTGCCACACAATTTAAGTGCAGAATCCTCCTGGGTGTTAATTTTTTCTCCAAGCTTTTATACTTGTCCACACCTGAAACTGACAGCAATTCTTTTAGAAACATTATTTATCTAGTTTTCCAAAATTATTCAATGGTTTACACTGAAATGATATTTTATAATTACATTTAATCTGTTCATGCACAAATTAATTAATGTATATGATTAAAATAACAGGAATGAATAGAACAAGCAGGGTTAAAGAAAACATAATTGACTTGGGAGCTAAAATTGACATGGAGAGGGTAGCGGCGTTCAAGCAGGCCAGCACAGGATGTTCTAGAGGGAGAATAAAGAGAGGTAAGCAAATTGGTTAGGGAGACTTCCATTAAGAGAGCTTCTACTTAATCAAGAAACTATGAAGGAGAAAATAAAAATGTATTTTCCAAGAATACATACTTAATATTTTGGGTATTCCTTTTCAGATGTATACAGCTATACTTCGATGATATTTATCATATTTATTCTGCCAGGCAGTGGAAATAACCCATCTTACTTCAATCTCAAGACAACTAGGTACTGTAGAGGAATGCCAGTTTGTAACCTAATCAAATTGTACTTGAAGTTGTAGTCGAATAATATTTATCCCCTGGAGCAAGGACACAACTGACGGGTAGGGAAAATGTTTTCAGACTGGAATATTTAAAAAATAAAAAAAAAAATTAAAATAAATTTTAAAAAACCCTCACACATCCCAAAAAAGTCATTAGACTTGATCAAATAAAAACTTTTTGTTTGTTATTGTAGTAATATATTGACAAAATCATAAGATTATATCCAAAGTTTATTAGTAGTAGTAGTATAAGGAAAGATTGATAGTGATTTTCATATGTCTGAGTTAGTTAATAAAATTCTTGTTAGAAAGATAGATATTTATTGTGGAAAGTTGGAAACATAGAAAGGCACAAAGAACAAAATAAAAAAGGTTACCTATAATCTCACTATCCAGTTATAATAATGAGTACTATTTTGGTGTATAGTCTTTTAGTCATTTTCCTGTGTACATGAATATATTTTTTTTTAGCAAAACATCATTATCTTATTCAGGAAGTTTTGTGACAGCACAGTTATCACTCTTTGGTGTGGCAGGGGAACATGTATCAACATTGCATGGTGTTTAAAAGCTCAGGCTCTAGAATCAGAGTGCCTGATGCATGAACTTCTGGTTCTATCATTTGCTAGCTGTGTGGCCTTGGCAAGTTAAGGGGTCCCCTAAGCCTTAGGGTCCTTCTTGCCAACATGAGAATAACAGAATAACAGTAATAGCTGGCTTATAGGTTTAAATGGGGTGATCCCTGAGAAGTATTCAGTTTGGGAAATAGGAATTTTTTCTTTTCATTTGCAGTTTAGTGTGCCATCATTTTTACTTGCTTTAGCTAAACAAACATACTGTTGTTTCACGGAAAATTCTTTTATAGGTTGGGGGGAACATATACATGTCGGTACATTAATTTTCGAAAGACTGAGATGATTCAACTTGTGTTAAAGTCATTTACGCGAGGCCATTAAATCATGAAAGGAGAAACTTTACAGTAAACAAAAAAATTAACCACCAACTGAAATAAGAAAGTGGCTTATGAAAGAAACTAAATTATAAATCCTCCATTGAAGTGAACTTACTTTCTTCTGTGTTACATTTATTCTTTCTATAAATTGCCCATTGGGACAAAAGAGATTGTGTCTTGAGTATAATCTGAATTTCCAGAATGTGATCAAGGTTTTCAACTGGTTACTAAGCCTGTGTTGACAGAAAATTTAACAGATTAATGGGGCATAAAAGATTGTTTAAAATTGTCTTTCCTGGTCTAACACAGAGGTTAATATTTTACCGACTTACATGTTTTTCCTGTTCATGCTTATTGAGTCCCTCAGATCCCACGATTCAAAGAAATTAATTAACCAAAAGAGCACCTATTTGCAAGCGTGTCACTTCTGGGAATTAATGTGTCTACAATAAAATCTATGCCATTTTTTTACACTGACTAGTATTACTGGACAAGGTTGAGTCACGTAACTTCCATTAATTTTTAAATGTCTCAATAATGTGTTATAGAAACAGGAACTTCAGTTTTTCTCAAAGATCGCATGGTGAAATCCTGTTGGATCACCGGTTGAGTTTGCAAGTATCACAAGAAATGATGGTTTTCAATTTCTTCTCCCTCTGGAAGATCATAATTGAGTATGTAATCTGCAAGGACATCTTTTTCTTTCCATCTTCGTATCCCTCTGAATTTCTTCAGTCCTGTGGGCCCATTGCCTCTTTCAAGCATCTCTTTTCACGTGTTACATGAAATAAGAAAGATTTAGAAGCACCACTATAAAATATTGGAAACTTAATAATCTCTACCATGTTGATTCAGATCCAGAAGTCCAAACAATTAATGTTCTTTCCTTTGTTTACAAAATTTTTACTTTGGAAGGCTGATGTGGGATTACCACGATCACAAGTTCAAAACTCTGTGACGCAGTCAAGAGCAGAAAAGAAATCTCAGTAATAAAGCAGTTGATTACCAGCATGCCTCTGTCTTTGATTAATAGTCTACTAAACTGTATGGCTCTGGAAAGCTAAGATACTTTATTTTTCTTTGTATTTCAAATATTTTGCCTGACCCATAATATTAGCTTGATAAATATTTGTTGAATAAGTGAAGGAGAAAATAAATGCATTTCGAATCCAACTTTCTCCTTGAATAAGAAATCTTTTTAATGTCCTGACAAACCAGTATCCAAATTACATTTAGATTTAGTGTCATGAATCTCACCATTTCACAGTTTGTCCATTCTTCCTCTGAGTACTATATCCTACTTTCTTTGCTATTTTCTGGGAGACCTTGGGCAAGGAATTTAAATGCTTCTAGAGTCAATCTTATTATCTGTACATTTATTATATGACTGTAATGCTTACTTCAAGACTGTCCTGAGAATTAAATTACTTAACATGTAGGAAAAATTCCAGTGTAGTGTTGGGCTCACAGTTTGTTCTCAGTACATTGGAATTCAATGTTAAATAAATTATCTTTTCTTTCACTCAATCAGTTGCCTAAAACAAATGTTCACATTTGGACCATACTATTCTCGAACCACTTATTTTTTTTTCCTGGCTCTTTCATTTGACTTTGTTGTTATTAAAAGAAGAGAGATGTATCTTTAATTTATTAAACCGAGCAGACAATTTCTAATTAAACCTAACATGTCACTTCTTCCTTGCTTTCTTTTGCTTTTCTGGGTTATAAATGTAAGCTAAAGATATTATTTTCTTTTGTTTTCAGAAGAGACTCATGGACACCAGGACTTTGCAGCCTAAAATGTTTACTTCTTAAATTCTTTTTCATATTTCATTGAACATTTTCCTTTATATAGAATTGTAGATTAAATATATCTTCTGAGATATTTAATGCTTTTTTTCTGACATACAAGGGTACTAATGAGAAGTCTGATACCAATCTACTCCTCTTTTCTCTGCAGATTACTTTTTTCCCCATTGGAAGAAATTTATGACTTTGTGTTTGGAATTTTGAAATTTCACAATTCTCTCTTTGGGTTTGTTCCTCTTTTCATTTTTCCTGTAATCCATGAAGTCCTTCAATTTGAGTCTGTTTTTTCAGAGATTTCTTTTATACTTTTATATTATCTCTGTCACTATTTATCCAATCAATTGTCTCTCTCCTTTCTTTCTGGTCCTCCAATGGTCTTGGGCCTTCTAGATATAATTAATTGACACTTACATTTTCTAATATTTTCCATTTCCCAGTGTTATAAATTTCAATATTCTGGAAGATGGCCCTGTCTTTATCTCCCAGTTTACTAATCCATGATCCTCCATTTTACTAGGTATTCTTACTGATTCTTTTCAATTAATTTTGGCAATTGTACTTTCTGTTTCCAAAAATTTTTTCTTGTTCATTTCTTGTTCTTTTTTATGGCACATTGTTTTATTTTAGGTATGGAACATTCCCCAAATCTCTCTGGGGTTACTAACATGGATTTAAATAAAAAATTTGTATTTTTTTGCATTTTTTGCATCCTTTACTTTTCTCTGTTGAGATTTTATAACTGATGAGTCTCAGGGTATCATTAATATTTTTTAATTAGCTGGTAAGCTGACGAGTCTTTTCTAGCAGGGTTTGCTCTGCTGTTCTGTGAGTATTAACCTAAAGGCCCCTGTGGACAGAGAACTGGCTGGGATCTAGTCCAGCTGCCGGGCCACTCTCCGTTAGATTAAAATCTCTTTTTCTAAAGCAGGCAGGCTGGCAATGACAGTAGGGTGAAGGACTTGCCTTTGGGGAAGTAGTACTTTGATTTATTTTACTCTGGGTAAAACTGCTTCCCCTTCCTTATCCCCAGTTCCCAGCTCCACTGAATAGATCTAGAATCATCCCCTGCTGTTTTCTGCTCTTCTCTCAACCCCTGTAACTGCCATTTGGGACCATTCAGGAGAATCTGCTGCACAGATTAAAGGTGAGATCTTCAGCTGGGAAAACCACCAGAGTCAGCTGCTCTGCACGTGCTGAGGAGGGGTGGGGGCTGAATGACTCAGCAGGTCTGTAAATGGGTCTTCAGTCCAATTCTGGCAAGGCCACCTGGAGTTCTTTCCTGCTCTCTGTAATTCCTAACTCCAGGTTGAGAACTGCTTAATTTCATTTTTTCACAACTGAGAACAGCTCCAATCGCCTGTAACCTTCACCCATGCATTTCAGATGTGATTTCTTTGATCTAGACTGTACTTCTATACAACCCTGTCTCCTCATTGTCTTTTAAAATTTTGTTAGCATTTCTTGTCTGCTCCTGGCAGACAACTTTTCCACTTTTAGCACTCATGGTTTACTTTTTTTGGTAATATATCTTTACTGTCAATAGTATATTGGAAAAAGGCTGTTTAGTATACCATATTATAAAAGAAAAAAGTATTTTATAAATATGATTTAACTATAGACACAATTCCTTAATGTTGACAACTGTACATCAATCGTTTTGATAGAAAGAGGTGGTAATCAAGGAAAGTTTAATAAAGGGGAGTTATTTCCAAGTTTGAACCAAATTCAGGGAAGCCAATATAAGGTGGAATAATACCGTGGGGCTAGTTAAAATGGGGAGGGTAGGTTTACACTTACTGCCTTAAAGGGGCACTAAAGAGTCAAGAGGAAGGAGTAGTTACTAGAATCCAGAAGAATAACTGATGAAAGGTGTTAAAAGATAAACTGAAGCATATTAAAAATTTTAAGAGTTTATTTGAGCAAAAATCCCTTTGAATTGGGCAGTGCCAAACCAGGAGTGGTTAGGAGCACTCCACTGGCAGGAGCTAGGGGAAAGACTTTTATACAGAAGAGGCAGAAGCAAAGCAAGGAAATTATTTGATTGGCTATAGCTTAAGCGTTTGCCTTATTTGGAAAGCCTAGTTGGATGTTTGTGATTAGTTGTCCTTAGATTTTGATTTCTTAAACTTGAGGCTTAGGTTTTGGTTTACTTATGGAGGCTGCTAAGGTATTAGAACCACCTCAGTCTAATGGCATCCTTGTTTAATTAATTTAATAAAGGGTTGTCCTTTAGGAGCTGTGACCTTTGATAGAGAGATAGGGTCAACACACAAGAAGGATGGGGAAATCAATACTTATCTCACTCCTCTTCCCACTTCCTCTGATCTGCTCTTGACTCCCATTAACTGAACACAACTGGCAGCTAGAAGGTGAGAAAGCTCATTGATATCTTTTGTGTAGCTCAGCCTCCAAGGACACAGAGCAGGCAGAGAAAGACGGAGGGTGGATCTGGACAGACAAATGGGAAATATCCAGCAGGGCTCACCCTTCTGCATCTATTCTTGTACTTTGTCCAGATGAAATCTTGTGTGCTAACACAAGGACCACCCAAACTCCCATCAGCTGTGTTGATGGCAATTCAGTGATCTACCCACCTGAAACTTAAAACAGAAGATATCACCAGTGTGCTCCTATAAGGGAGGAAAGAGAGGGAGAAGGGAAGGCGAAAAGTAAACAAATAACATCTTACTGCTGCGGTCCCCATTTCTGTTGCAAGTCATGAGGCATAATTTGGTAATTATATTTTCCTTTTTTCATTACTCAGTCCATGCTTTTTTGTTTTTTGATTTTTTTACCTTCGCCAGGACCTCATCTGTACGGTGTTCTTTACCTGATGAGATGATCCTGCATGATCTGGGTCCAGGGTGGTCCTGTGTTTATTGTGTTTCTGTAATTACCATTGACCAGGGCTCTTGGGAAAGGAAGTACCAAGAAGCACTCCAATAAATGCTCTGGATTTCCCACATTGATCTCTTTGTTCTAGTTGTGTAGCAGGAACTCAGTTTCACTTTGTGATTGGGATGAATCACTTCAGTCAACACATTATCTTCTCTTTTTGTGTACTCAATGGTCTGAGGAGCCATGAATGGCCCAGAGTAATCTCAGCTTCCAATTAAACAGACTGTGACTCTGTTTCCTGATGGAAACGTTTCTTCCTTAAGGAATACAGCTCCAAACCCACTTAACTTCAGGTTGTGGGGGCTGGAAGCAGGCATTCTTCCAGTGAGTTATTTAGGTAATAGTATAAAAGTTTATTCTTACCTCTACATTTTAGTTCCTTTTCCTATATATTCTGGTTATAAGAGCGATGGCTCCATATATTAAGCACTGGGTTAAGTCATATAACATGTCCGATGGGACAGAATTCCAAACTTGTAGATTGTTGTTTTCCATTTGGTGAGTTAATTGAATCCTTAGTTGGCCATGACATTGTTACATCATGCCAGCAGCTCTTGGGCACATGGTCAGACCAGTAAAATCTGTGGCTATGAGCCCTTTGTCCCATCTCCTCTTTAAAATGAGTCTCCTTTTGGGAGATGATGTTGTTTGGACTTCTCTGGTGATAAACAAAGTTAATAATGGAGACCCTTTTAAGGGCACAGCAGAGTAAAGAAAGTGGAGAGTGGATTTGTAAGGGCAAATGGAAAGTATTCCAGGAC